>NC_091059.1:10122110-10425325 GCF_000393655.2 Nicotiana sylvestris
GTACTAGGCGAGCCGACACTTCACAAAAACACTTCGACATTTCATAAAAATTAAGTCAAAGCTTTCCATAATAGAAATTTCATAAAAGAGTTAAACTTACAATAAGAAAATGCGGAAAAGATAGCCCGACATCGGGGTGTCACTAAGTCATGAGCAACTACTACAAACTGTTCTAAAAATAACAAGACTAACATAGTATCAGAATAACCAAAATACACTAAAGGGAAGATAAAGAAGGAGAAAAGCAGGACTGCGATCACCATACAGCTACCTCGCTATCTCCGATGATCCACTACTGAGTAAATCAACAACCGATGTCGTGGCCAGAGATACCTGGATCTGCACATAAGGTGCAGGGGTTAACGTAAGTACACCAACTCAGTAAGTAATAAGTCCAAACTATGGACTAATAGGTAGTGACGAACTTAACCTAAACAGGTAACAAAAATAAAATGTGCAGGAAAAGTAGGCATGTTATCAATTCAAGTATACAGCTCAAACGGTAAAATAAATACAGATCTGCACCATGTGAGATATATAGCTCAGCTAAATTCTACATGCCAATGCACATAATGTATGAAATGTACCATGTGCTCCCGCTCTCAAGTGCTCAACCACTCGGTACTGCATATGACCATCCGGCCTAAGGAAATTCATCCCGGAACATATACAACACTGACTGCAAGTCAACTAGTACCGAGGAAAAGAGGTATTCCAACCCTGAGGAGAAATCCATCTCGAGGTATATATATACATACTCAACCACTCAGTACCACATATGGACATCCGGCCCAGGGAAATCCATCCTGGAACATACTCAATGTTGACTATAAGTCACTCGCTACCGAGGAAAGGGGTAATCCAACCCTGTGGAGAAATCCATCTCCAGATATCAATAATTCGGACAAATCCATGTCCAGGAAATCCATCCCTCAATAATATCATCTGCGCTCACTAGGGGTGTATTACAGACTCCGGAGGGGCTCCTACATCCCAATCATAATCATCAACATAACTCCTGTGGCATGCAACCCGATCCCATAACTGTCACTCATAATCAGGCTCTTGACCTCACTCTGTCACCACTCTCCAGTCTCACACACGAGCTCACAATGCCATTAAAACTAGCCTAGAACAATTATATGATGTGCCAATAAATAACAACTGAGACTGAGACATGATATGAAATGCATGAATAAGGCTGAGTATAGAATATCAATGAAACTAGTGAGATAACAGCAAGAAACGACCACTAGGGGTCCCAACAGTATTGGCGCAAAGCCCTAACATGATATCTAGCATGATTTACAGCTCATTTACTTAATCACATGATGGAAACACGGATATCAATAAGAAAGAATCACTAAACGGTGCCATGGGACGAACCAGGTCCCGATTCTCACAGTACACGCCAGCACGCCCATCACTTGGCATGTGCATCACCTCAATACTAATCACATAACACATAGTTCGGGGTTTCGAACCTTCAAACCAAGTTTGAAAGTGTTACTTACCTCAAACCAAGCCAAAATCCTACTCCGCGACGCCCTTGCTTCTCTAATCGACCTCCAAACATCCCGAACCTAGCCAAAAGCGATACAATGCAATCAATATAGGACAAGGAACCAATTCCACATTGGACACAAATCTCAAAATTCAATTGAACCTGGCCCCAGGGCCCACGTCTCGAAATCCGACAAAATCACAAAACTAGAAAGCCCATTCACTCACGACTCCATACATACAAAATTTATCAAAATTTGACTCCATTTGGTCCCTCAAATTGTCAAATCAAACTTTCCAAAACCTCAAGCCCTAACCCCTCATTTTCACCCCTAATTTCCACTAATTAATTGACAAAACAATGGGAAAACACCATATATAGGAGTACTAGAGCTCAAGCGACTTACCTCACTGAGAACCCCTTGAATCTCCCTTCAAAATCACTCCTAAAGCTCTAAAAACTGACTTGAAAATGGTGGAAATGAACCAAAATTCGCGAAGTGTGTTATTTATACTTTCTGCCCAGGACTTCCGCACCTGCGGCCATATATCTGCTCCTACGAAACCGCACTACGGTCATTTCCTCGCACCTGCAGAAACCACTTAAATCCTCAAAGCTGTATCTGTGCCCTAGGTTTCGCACCTGCGGGCTCGCAAATGCGACCAATCTTACGCTCCTGCAGACCCATCCCTGGCCTTTCAGTTTCGCATCTACGGCTGCCCAAATGCACCTACGACCTTGCACCTATGGTTCCCACTCCGCAGGTGTGGAAACACCGGCAATAGCAGCTTCAACTGCATTTTTCAAATTCCAAACTCTCTGTTAGCCATCCAAAATCATTCTGAGACCCTCGGGACCTCAACCAAACATACCACAAGTCATATATCAACATACAAACTTAGCCGAACCTTCGAAACACTCAAAACAACATCAAAACACTGAATTACCCCCGGATTCAAGCCTAAGAACTTCTAAACTTTCAAATTTCACAAATGACACCGAAATCTATTAGATCACGTCCGAGTGACCCTAAATTTTGCACACAAGTTAGAAATGACACCACAAACCTACTCTAACTTCCATAATTCCATTCCAACTCCGGTATCAAAATTTCCAGTACCGGCCAAAATCGCCAAAATTCCAACTTTCGCTAATTCATGCCTAATTCTACCACGAACCTCCAATTCACATTCCAGATATGCCCCTAAGTCTAAAATTACCTAACATAGCTAACGTGACCATAAAAATTCAAATCCAATGTCGTTTACACATAAGTCAACATCCGGTCAACTTTCCCAACTTAAGCCTTCACAAAAGAGACTAAGTGTCTCAACTTACTCCAAAATCACTCCGAACCCAAACCAACTAACCCAGTTGTTGCCCCAAGAATAGGTGAAGTTTTGAAGATTGACAAAATAACTCAGACATGGACCAGGTCCATCTTGTGAAGCACAGTCATGATCAACCTATAAATGTGAGATGCATGTGATGGAGATAAGTCTAACTGATCAAGCAGCAATATCTCATGATCTGATCGAAAAGGTTGCATATTGGATAAGGAGAGAAAGACTCCTTACATGAAGAGAACACAATTTAGGATGAAGATAGTGTTAGAGTTTGAGATCATCATGAACTCTTCCACGATAGAAGAGTAACAATTGAATCCCACTCAAACTCTGATTACTAACCTATTAAATATAAGTGTTGTTCTCTTTTACAAGCAATGCACATAAGCATAAGTTAAACTTAAATTGAGAGCAAAAGAGCAAGGCGATTTTGCAAGCAATTTACGTGTGATTTGAGTGTGCAATCCTAAAGCTACTTGAACGAGATATAAGAACCAGTTCCATGTGTCTATCTTTTATTCTAGTTCAATTGTAGTAGGTGATTTTACAGTGTACCTTTCAGCTTTCATAGAAGCAATTGTATTAGGTACCTAGAGTGTTCAAGTTAGAGTTAACTTGAAGTTGTCGCAACAGTTGAGGCTGTGTGTCACAACATGATTAGAGTTAATCCTTAGGTTTACAAAGAGTTTTTGTAAATATTATTTTGGCTCAATGATTTTAGTGGAAGTTTGGGAAAATCCTACTGAGTAGTAGGTCGTGATTTTTTCACCTTTTGAGCCAGGTATTTTTCACATAAAAATCTCCGTGTTCTTTATTTTCTGTATTTATTATTCCGCAAACAGTAGTAGTTGGAACACCTAGAAGGACCAGGTCCTTCCATAGTTCAGTTAAGCGAAAATTGGGTACCACACAAATCAACCCCCACCTCTTGTATGGTATTGACACTTAAAACATCACCAGTAAGTCAAAATACAGCTGAAGAACACAAAAGAAGCAGGAAATGGGGGAATGGGGCTATAACTCTCGAAATGCCCCACCGGGTCGTTACATTCTCCCCCTCTTAAACAAACGTTCGTCCTCAAACGGGTCTAGAAACATACCTAAAGTCTCAAATAGGTGTGGATATTTGCTCCGTATCTCCCGCTCGGTCTCCCAAGTAGCTTCCTCCATGGGCTGACCTTTCCATTGCGCTTTCACTAAAGCTATACCCTTTGATCTCAACTTTCGGACCTGCCACTCCAAAATAGTCACTGACTTCACATCATAAGTCAAATCACCATCTAACTGAACCGTGCTAAAATCCAAGACATGAGACGGATTACCAATATACTTTCAGAGCATAGAAACATGAAATATTAGATGCACACCCGACAAGCTAGGTGGCAAAGCAAGCTCATAAGCCACCTCCCCAAGCCTCTAAAGCACCTCAAAAGGCCAAATGAACCGAGGGCTCAGCTTGCCCTTCTTCCCAAATCTCATAACACCCTTCATGGGTGAAAACTTCAGTAGAACCTTCTCCCCAACCATATAATACACATCAAGAACCATTTTGTTAGCATAACTCTTTGTCTTGATTGTGCTGTATGAAGCCGATCCTGAATCACTTTCACCTTGTCCAAAGCATCCTGTACTAAGCCTGTACCTGAAAGACTAGCCTCGTCCCGCTCGAACCAACCCACTGGAGATCTACACCGTCTCCTATATAAAGCCTCATATGGAGCCATCTGAATACTCGACTGATAACTGTTGTTGTAAGCAAACTCTGCGAGCGGTAGAAACTAGTCTCATGAACCCCTAAAATCAATGACACAAGCGCGTAACATGTCCTCCAATATCTAAATAGTGCGCTCGGACTGCCCGTCCGTCTGAGGGTGAAATGTTGTGCTCAACTCAACCTGAGTGCCCAACTCTCGCTGCACGGCTCTCCAAAACTATGACATAAACTGTGTGCCTCTATCTGAAATGATGGAAACTGGCACTCCATGAAGGCGAACAATCTCTCTGATGTAAATCTCAGCCAACCATTCTGAAGAATAGGCAGTACACATAAGAATGAAGTGCGCGGACTTGGTAAGCCTATCTACAATTACCCAAATAGCATTGAACTTCATCAAAGTCTATGGGAGCCCAACTACGAAATCCGCTCCCACTTCCACTCTGGAATCTCTGTCAATTGAAGCAAGCCACCCGGTCTCTGATGCTCATATTTCACCTGCTAACAATTGAGACACCAAGCTACAAACCCCATTATATCTTTCTTCATCCTCCTCCACCAACAGTGTTGTCTCAAATCCTAATACATCTTTGCGGCATCGGGATGCATGGAATACCGCGAGCTATGGGCCTCCTCAAGAATCAACTCACATAACCCATCCACAGTGGGCATACATATTCGGCCATGCATCCTCAATACTCTATCATTACCAATAGTCACATCTCTGGCATCATCATACAGAACTTTGTCCTTGAGGACAAGCAAATGAGGATCATAATACTGGCGCAATCTGATGCGATCGAATAAGAAAGACCGAGAAACAAGCTAGGACCCGACTGGGCTCCAAAATATCCAATCTCACAAACCGATTGGCCAAGGCCTGAACATCAACTGCAAAAGGTCTCTCACCTCACATTGAGATCCTTCTGTTTGAACAAGTACTGGAGGCTACAATGATCAGTAAACACCTCACAAGATATACCATAAAGATAGTACCTCCAAATCTTCAACGCTTGAACAATGGCAGCCAACTCCAAATCATGAGCAGGGTAGTTCTTATCGTAGGGCTTCAACTGACGAGAAGCATAAGCAATCACTCTACCCTTCTACATCAGCAGACACCCAATGCCAACCCAAGAAGCATCACAATATACTATATAAGAACCTGAAGCTGATGGCAGAACTAACACTGGAGTTGTGGTCAAGGCGATTTTGAGCTTCTAAAAGCTCACCTCACACTCATCTGACCACCTGAAAGGAGCACCATTTTGGGTAAATTTGGTCAAAGGTGATGCAATAGATGAAAATCCTTGAATGAACCGATGATAATAACTCTCCAAACCAAGAAAGCTATGAATCTATGTGGCCGAGAATGGTCTGGGCCAACTCTAGACTGCCTCTATCTTCTTCGGATCAACCTGAATATCCTCATTTGACACCATGTGCCCCAAGAATGCCATTGAACTAAGCCAAAACTCACACTTGGAGAACTTAGCATAAAGCTTCTCCTCCCTCAACTGCTGTAATACAACTCTCAAATGCTCGGCGTGCTTCTCCTGGCTATGAGAGTAGACCCGGATATCATTAATGAATACCATAACAAATGAGTAGAGATAAGGCTGAAACACGTTGTTCATCAAATTCATGGACGCTGTTGGGGCATTGGTCAGCCCAAAAAACATCACAAGGAACTCAATGACCATATTGGGTCGTGAAAGTTGTCTTAAGAATGTCTGAGTCCCTAATCTTCAACTAGTGATACCCTAACCTAAGATCAATCTTGGAGAATACCCTCGCTCACTGAAGCTGGTCAAATAAATCATTAATACGAGGAAAATGATATTTGTTCTTGATTGTGACTTTGTTCAACTGCCTGTAGTCAATGCACATTCTCATAATGTCATCCTTCTTCTAAACAAATAGAATTGGATCACCCCAAGGTGACACACTAGGCCGAATAAACTCCTTATCAAGGTGTTACTGAAGCTGCTCCTTTAATTCCTTTAACTCTATTGGTTCCATACGATACGGTGGAATAGATATGGGCTGAGTGCCCGGCACCAAATCAATACCAAAGTCAATATCCCTGTCCGGCGTCATGCCCGGCAGGTCTGCAGGAAACACATCTGGAAAATCTCTCACCACTGAATTTGAATCGATAGTAGGAGTCTCTGCACTAACATCCCTCACAAAGGCCAAATAAGAAAGACAACCCTTCCCAACCATCCGCTGGGCCTTCAAGTATGAAATTATTCTACTGGGAACATAATCCCATGAACCTCGCCACTCAATCTGTGGCACCCCCAGCATAGCCAACGTCACTGTCTTAGTGTGATAGTCCAGAATAGCATGACACATAGACAACTAATCCATGCCCAATATCATATCAAAATCAACCATACTAAGCAAAAAAGGTCTACTCGGGTCTCCAAACCCCCAATAGTCACCATACAAGACCGATACGTGGTCCACAATAATAGTATGGCCTATAGGAGTAGATACATGAACAGATAAAACAAGACACTCATAGGGCATATCCAAATAATGAGCAAAATATGACGACACATATGAAAAAGTGGAACAAGGATCAAATAATATAGAGGCATCCCTATGGCAAACTGAGATAATACATGTAATCATAGCATCTGAAGCAATAACATCCAGTTTGGCAGGGAGTGCATAGAAATGGGCCTGATCACCACCTGATCGGCCTAACCCTCTAGGGTGACCCCTAGCTGACTAATCTCTACCCCGAGCTGGCTGGGCGGGTGGGGAAGTAACTGGTGCTGAAGCTAAAGGCTGACTCCTCTACTGCGATGAACCTCCCGTAAGGCAGGGACAAAACATCTTGATATGACCCAAATCTCCACACTCAAAGCTACCTCTATCGGTCACTAGCAATGGGGACTGAATGGAGCCTCGAACACCGGGATACCCACTAGAAGAACCAAGCATAGATGAGCCCTGAGTTGATGGTGCATGAGACGAACTCTGAGCTTGAAGGGAACTGAGAGATGAGTGGCCCTGATGCGAACTGTGAGGGCTATGGCCAAATGATCAACCATGGTGACCTAGACGGGCCTCCTGAGCATGCCTGAAGGGATGACCCCTGTCGTGGTGAAACTAACTTCTAAAAGGAACACCACCAAAACTACTAGATCCCCGACGTCTCTTGGCCTCCCTCTCAACTCACTCCTGGCGGCGAACCGACTCTATCTCTCGAGCAATGTCAATCACCTCCTAAAAAGAAGAACCAGACACCCTCTCTCTAGTTATAAGAATCCATAGCTGATATGCGAGGCCATCTATGAACCTCCTGATCTGATCCTCTCCCTATCTATAGGAACAAACCAAATAGCATGACGGGCTAACTTAGAAAATCTCATCTCATACTGTGTCAAAGTCATATCATCCTAACATAACTGCTCGAACTGTCTGTGCAGCTCCTCTCTGCAGGATTGCAGCACATACTTCTCTAGAAAGAGAACGGAGAACTGCTTCCAGGTAAGGGTCTATGCACCAACAGGCCTACGCCTCTCATAAACCTCCCACCAAGTAAAGGCAGCTCTAAAGAATTGAAAGGTAGTGAAGGAGACCCCAGTGGTCTCTAAAATACCCGCTGTACGGAGAATCCTCTGACACTTATCCAAGAAAACCTAGGCATCCTCGCCCTCTGCACCACTAAAATTCGAAGACTGAAGTCTACCAAACCTCTCCAATCTATGTTGCTCATCATCAGGCATGATTGGAACCACATAATCCTGAGCAGGTGTAACCGGCTGGGCTGGTGGTACCCCCGATGTTTGAAGTCCCTGGACAACCTGCTCGGGTGTACGGGTGGCGGGAGTCTAAGTGCCTTCCTGGGCGTGGGAAGTAGATGTTGTAGTAGTAACAGAGACTGCCTGAGCAAAACTGGTGCACACGGTCAGAATCTGAGCTAAGGTCTCCTGAAGACCTGAAATAACAATAGGCACAAGTGGTGCCTGAGCTGGTCCCGCTGGTGCATCCACAATTGGGACCTAATCATGTACTGGGGCAACTGGTGGATCTATAGGTTCTACCCTAGCTGCTATGCGGGCTACACCGCTACCCCTACCACAGCCTCAACCGCGATCTCGGCGCCTTACGACCCCAACTGGTGGTATTGGTGGTTGTCCATTCTGACTGGTAGCACATTTCCTCACCATCTATGAGATAATAGAATAATTGAAGTTTAGTTACCAGTATCAACAGATTCACACGATAAGAATTCAAGAATGTGAAGTTTCCTAAGGGTTCTTCAACCTCTTGAAGATAAGTACAGACGTCTCTATACCGATCCACAAGACTCTACTAAACCCGCTCATGACTCGTGAGACCTATGTAACCTAGGATCTGATACCAACCTGTCACGACCCAAACTCTAACATGTCGTGATGGCGCCTATCATGGTACTAGGCAAGCCGACACTTCTCAAAAACACTTCGACACATTTCTTAAAAATTAAGTCAAAACTTTCCATAATAGAATTTTTTTTAATACGCTAGGCAATTGCCTAGGGTTAGTTTTATTTATAATCATTAAAAATACGAAATACAACGTCATGATATCCTACGAACTGATTGAAATAGAGTTTGAACTTAACAAATATCCTATTATCAAAATTGAGTGATGCACTCAACATTGATATCACATTACTGCTATTAAACTTTGTAATATAATTCTGCATCCCAGAATGTGCATTTGAAAGGCAGAATGCAACGTTCCTTCTATTAAAAAACCCTGTTGTTTGTTGCAATTCCTTATCTTTTTCGACACTTGATTTTCTTTTGTTTCACAAAAGCATGTTGTACTTTGTTTCCATATTGAGTTCCCTCCATCCTCCATTTTAGACTCGCATGCTCTCCTCGCGTTACCTTTAGCAAATAGCATTTGCGTGCAATCTATTTGCGACTGTCATTTTGTATCCTCCGATGTACTTTTGTATGTCATTTGCGTTCCTCCATGTTCTAATACGTTTCCAGCATCCGTTCGTGAAGTCCCACATGCTGGTGGCATACCAGTGCACAGCATTAAGCTTGCACGCCATCTGCTTTGTGCTCGACGTCTGTTCATGAAGCAGCCGACATCTGCTTCGTTCTTGTTGCATGGCAGCACTGAAGCCGAAGAGTGAAGACATTTTTGTGGAAGCACGTGAGCTCCACCTACAGCCTTTTCCATGTGATCCCTTTGCTCAACAATATGTGTTGTCTGCCATGCCTTTCATATTAAACCATGTGTGCACATTAAAATATTCAGAATTACGTGCTCTTTGTCCCTTGGCATTTTCAGTTGCTGTGTTTAATTACCTTCGCGCGTGCATTAATGCTGTTAGTGTCAATCTTCTGTAGACATATGCTTGTTGTTCTTGCTGTAAATTCCACTCCAAAAAGGGGACTTCTCTCGCACAAATTCAGCATAATATTTGAATCTCTCCCACATGTTGATCTCGTGAAGTTTGACAACAGTTATCATGCATGGCAGTTGCACCTTCTTTCCCCTTGCTGCGTTCCTATTTCTTCGCCCATTGCGCAGATTAAAGGAGACAACTTTGTGCTGGAATGCACGTGAGCTCCACCTACAGCTGCATCATAAAGAAATATATCCCATAGTACCTTCTTCCTAGAGTATTGCATGCTTTTATGTATCCTAGATAAATTTCCATGTGCATTCCACTTTTCCATTTGATTCCTTTGCTCACCAGCATGTGTTGTCTGCCAGGCCTTCCACATTAAACCTTGTGTGAATATTAAAAGATTATTTAATCTGAAAGTGGATTGAAGCATGCTAAATAAAACACATTGGCCTTTGTTGTATGCTTTTCTCGAAAAAATATTTGTTGCACATGCTAGTTGTGTTTCCAATGCCATTTGCTTCATGTTGTGCTCGAAATGAGTAGGAATCATTTTTATATTCCAATATCCTGCTTGTAACTGAACCATGTGTGTGATATTAAACACTTCTGCCCCATGCTGGTTGTATATCCAATGAACTGAAAGCACGTTTTCACCCCATGCTGGTTGGGTTGCCAATGCCATTAGTCTCTGTTGTTGTGCTCGCTTATTTATATGTTTTTGTTCCTTTGCATCAATTATCTCGAAAGTTGCCTCATGGAGTGCCTTAAGCATCGTAGTGTCACCTGCAGCAGAGAAAAGATAGCTAGAAATACCAACCATTATATCCTCCTCCCTTAGGATTTGAATATATTGGTCGATTAAGTTGACATGCCTCCTGCTCTTCCTTTTCTCTTTGCTTCTATCTCCTGTTCACCTTCACCCTTAGATTTTTACATTGCATCTTATCTTCATTAACCAACCTCCTTCCCTGTGCATCTAGATGCCAGAATTGTTGGCTTTCTATTTCTCCATGATCTAAAGCATAATTAGCCAAGTGATCTGCCAGCTTGTTGCCTCCCTATGGATATGAGTAACTGTGTAATTGGCCCCATTCATTAGTTGCATCATTTCCTCTACCTGCTCATATATGATCCATGGTGGTTTCCAGATCCCATCCATTATCTTTTTTAATAACATTGAGTCAGTTTGAAGTCATACATGAGAGTATTGTTTAAATCTGCAGAACCTTAGTACTTCTACCATGGCCTTCGCTTCAGCTACTGTGTTTGTTGTCTCCTCAATCTCTTTCCCTACTGACTTGACTATGTCACCATTTTCATTTCTTATACAAAAACCTATTGAGCTCCTGCCTGGATTTCCCCTCGATGCACCATCCATATTAACTTTTAGCCATCCTGCACTTGGAAATTCCCACATGCCTTTTGTAACCTTAAGTTTAGGAGTGAAATTTTCCATCATAGCTAATAGATCTTGCCATTTGTGAGGTACCATGACCATCCCAGGCTTTATCACTTTCACCAATGCATGTAGATTTGATGAAACTTGATAAATCACCCTGCTTGTTGTCACTGCATCACCATACTTCATACTATTTCTTCTTTTCCAAAGTTCCTAGACTACGCATGAGGGGAGTGCTTGCATTATTGGTTTTAGCCTTAAGCACACATTTGCAGTCCAACATTTTGTGATTGCTTGGTGCATTGTAAGTCCCTCCACATCTATTCCTGCCCTCGATAGAAAATACTTCCAAGTTGTCTTTGCAGTTTCTGATCTAAAAGACAACTGCTGAAGAGATTCCTCATCAGGCTGTACACAACACCAACATTTTGATGGCATGCAGTAGCCTATCCTTTTCAAGAAATCATCTAAAGGTAGCTTTGCTTTCCACACTTTCCACATGAAAAATGCTATTTTAAAAGGCAATCTCTTTACCCAAATCATTCTATAAGTTGTTCTCGGTTCGTCTCTTCTTCTCGTATACTCCCATGCTGACTTAACACTAAAATATCCTCTTGTTTCCAGCATCCAACAAGGCCTATCAAGAACCTGCGTCGGTGAAGGTGGTTTGATTTTCTCCATAATGTGTATTGCTAAGTCTTCAGGAAGCATTTCATATAGTCTGTCCACATCCCACTCACCATCTAAGGTAACATCATTTACATTATGTACATTTTCATCAATGCCAAATTCCTAAGGAACTAAAAAATATAGTGCCCCAAGACCTGTCCAGTTTTCATACCAAAATAGTGAGGATCCCATTTTTGTTTGCCAAAGGATTTGATGTTCAATCAGATCTCTGCATTCCAACATTTTTCTCCAGATGTGAGACCCCCTTTTCCACGGAACAATTATAGGATTTAATTTTTTACAGTATTTCTGACATACGAAAGAGCTCTATAGGCTCGGTTTTGTTCTGAAATTCCACCACAACTTGCTAAATAATGTCTTTGCTACATCATGCAGTGACCTGAAACCTATTCCTCCTTCCTCAATTGGCATGCATAAGGTATTCCATGAAGCCCAATGCCTACTAGTTCCTCCTACAGTGCTACTCCAGAAAAACTGAGCAAACAATTTGTGCAACCTATTTATCACATACTTTGGAGGGTTTACAGCTGATAGTAGATGCATAGTCATGCTTTGCAATACATGGGATATGAGAACTGCCCTGCCCCATACTGATAATAAGTTGCCCTGCCATGATTGCAGTTTGTCCATTACCTTAGTAATTAGGGGCTGATAGAATTTTAGCTTTCTCCTTGCATAAAATATCGGACAACCTAGATATATGATAGGGAAATCATTCCTATGAATGCCTGTGATCCTTTCTACCTTGCTGACCACTTCTATGTCTGTTAAATGATGCAGGTACACAGCTGATTTGGTCTTATTAACAAGCTGCCTAGATGCATTTTCCTATGCCTTCAGCACTTGCATAATCAGCATCAGAGATGTTTCATCTGAGGATGAGAAGATAATCATGTCATCTGCATACGCCAAATGATTGATCTTTGGACTCCACTTTGGCATCCCAAATCTACAAAAATATAGGATAGTATGTAGTGCATTGAGACCCCTAGATAATGCTTCTGATGCCAATATAAACAAAGTTGGAGATACAGGATCACCTTGTTTTATTCCCCTTGAGGACTTAAAGAACCCATGAGCTTGACCATTTATTAGAATAGAATACCAATTGTTTGAAACTAATCTAAAGACAATCCCTATCAACCTTTCTGTGAATCCCATCTTTCTCAGTACCTTGGTTAGGAATAGCCAAGTTATTCTATCATAAGCTTTTGTCATATCTAGCTTCAGGATGACATTAGGTCCAGCCTTAGTTCTAAGCCTAATGTCAGTCACTATCTCCTGAGTTAAAAGGATGTTTTCTACTATATTCCTTCCCTTAACAAAACCTGCATATTCCTTCGATATCAGACATGGGAGAAATTTCACTAGCCTTTCATGAACCACCCTTGATATAACCTTATTAGAAAAATTACTGAGGCTTATTGGTCTTAAATCAGAAAAGGTGGTAACTTCTTTTTTCTTTGGTAGCAGAACTAGGTTTGTGTGTGTTACACACTTGGGTAGCTCATGACCATTGAAAAAAGCCCTCACCATCTCGTACAGATCATCCCCTATTAAGTCCCAACAAGAATGATAAAATTTTCCTGACATACCATCTGGCCCCCCAGCACTATCACCATTAAGTCCAAGTACTGCCACTTTAACCTCCTCTTTTGTTGGTTGCTTAATCAATTTTTTATTCTGCTCAGTGATAATTAGATTAGGAACATGCTCTATGATATCAAATGATGAAGGAGTAGCTACTTCTGTAAACTGTTCCTCGTAGAATTTGATAGCCTCTTCTGCAATTTCTTGTTCTTCTTCAATCCAGGTTCCTCCACTGTTTTGAATTCTGTTAAGCTGAAGTCTCTTCCTCCTACCTCTCACTTGTGCGTGGAAGAACTTACTATTCCTATCCCCTTCCTTGAACCAAGTCATGCCTGCCTTTTGTTGCCAATATTTCTCCTCTAGTGCAAGACATTTGATCAATTCTGCCTGAACCTTTTGTAGTCTTTCCCTGTTCATTCCTGTAGGATTTGCTTCAAATTCTACTTCATGAACCATCACTACCTCTTCCATACTTGCTATCTTTTGGAAAATATCTCCAAATGTAGCCTTACTCCACAATGAAAGGGCCTTCTTTAATTTTTTTAACTTGTGATTAAAACGAATAAAAGGATTTGCACTGAAATCAGTAGATCAATTCTCTTTCACCACATCTTTAAAAGTTGCATGTTCCACCCAAAAATTAAAGAACTTAAAAGGTTTTTTTATAGGTGGAGTCTCAATATCACACTTCAAATACATTGGACTATGATCAGAGCCAGTCTTTGACAAATGTTGCACCTCTATTCCTGGAAATGTTTGTTGGAACTCAACATTGGTCAAACATCTATCTAGTCTTTTGAATATACCGTCTTCCTCTACTCTCCCATTCCACCATGTGAATATGCTGCCTTTAAATCCAAGGTCGAATAGATTGCAAGTGTTGATGCAGTGTCGAAAATCATTAATTTCATTCAATAACACAGGTAACCCACCAAATTTCTCTTCTTCGTCCCATATTACATTGAAATCACCTCCTACAATCCATGGTGCATCCATATCCCTTGCCATTGCATATAAGAATCCCATAATTCTATCCTCTCAATTGCATCATATTTTGCGTATATCAATGTTAGGACAAACTCCACATGCGATTCAGTATGAAACAATCTTAGTGTTAATTGTTGCACCATATTGTACATAACAGTTACCTCAAATACCTCATCTATAAAAGCCCAGATCTTGTTGGAAACATTTGAAATTGCCTGTGCAAGTCCTATCTTGTTTCTGTACCTTTCCAATTTTTTTGCTTGTTGCTTTGGCTCCATTAATCCTACAAAATCATAGTGATTTTGCCTATGCATTTTTGTCAACCTTTCAAAGGCCTGTTGTGTGTTGACTGACCTTATATTCCAAATGAGAGCATTCATCACTGATTGTTGGATTTAGTCAGCGTTCTCCTTGTGTGCACCCCAGCTTTTGGTGCTGCAAAATTATCTTTTTGTTGCTTCTTCTTACCTTTTGCTGCTGATTTTGCCTTTTCCACTTGCGTAGGTGATAAGTCACCTTTCCTTGCAGCAATCATAAGGTGTTGGGTAGTTGATTCTTGATCCATGTCGTATCCTGATTTACCAGGTTCTTCTCCTTCTTCATTGTCTTCCTTCCCTCATGATGTAGCTCCAAATGCATTCTTTTTAGGGACCAAGGCTTTCTCTTCTCCTCTTTTTAACAGCTGCAACTGGTTTTCCTCTAATGTAATAGTAATACTTACTATTTCTGTTTTTTTTTGTTTCAACTTATCTGTTGTGTTGTGTCCTTGTGGGTCTTCTTGTGATTTCTGAAGTTGATCATCTTCTGTTCCTCCAGGATTATTTACCTCTGGGCCTCTTCCTTCATAGTTACTAATTTCTGTGACTTCTGCCGTCTGAAAATTATTGATGTGCTCAACATTTTCTGATCCTTCCTTTATTAAATAATTACCAGTTGTATTGTTGTCATTGGCATGGATCTCTCCATTTACACTTTTCTCATCTTCTTCTTTGTCATTCTCATTTGGTTCATCATCAGCTTGTGCTCCTAGTGGTACTTCGTTCTCCTCTGAATCATATTCCCTGTGTGCCTCCCATAGCCTGCCTCCACATTCTTGCACTCTTTCTTTAAATGTGGACGATTTTGACCCTTCTGCTTGAGAATTTGGCTTTTTATTAAGTACCTTGTTCACTAATGTATCTTGTGATAGGATTTCCTTGCATGGTTTATTGATCTTCACTATTCCTTCTCCTGTTTTATCTTGAAGCTTCTTTCTACCCATTGTGCGGTATCGTTTTTTGCTTTTGATGCCTCCTTTCCATTGACTAGACCATTAGTCGAACTAATCCCCGGTGAGTTAAGATGAAAAGCTTGTGCTGCTGGATTTAACTTTCCCTCATTATTGACCATATTTTTTGTTTTTTGCTTTGTAGATGCTTGGTTATGAAGTGCTGAACTATTTGTTGCTACATTAGCTGCCACCATTGCCAATTGATTAATAGATTCTTCCTCTTCATCCATCCCTTGTAATGTTGCAAACTTGTTAGCTACTTGAACATAATCATTATCTTCATTGTCTACTGCCACCAAATCCTTACCATTGTTGCTATGTGCTTCTACTTGTCTCCCTACAGTGTTTGTACCCTCCTTGTTCTTATTGTTTTCAAACTGCTTAGCTGGTGCCATCTCCATTCCATTATTAGTGATACTAGTATTTTGATTTACTACATTTCTAACTCTGTTGTCCTTCACTTCCTTCCATTGCTCTTTTGCTGTAACATTCACATTACCCACGACCTTTCCACTAGATAACATCATTATAGGCTGTGAGTTCCCTATGTCCTGTTTCTTAGCTGTATCTGCTTGGTTATGATTCTCCTTCTCCACATATAGTTCAGGGTGTATCCTCCAGCATTCAAATTGATCATGCCCTTGAAGTTTACAATGTCTGCAATATTTAGGCAGCATGTCATATTGAATTCTCACACATTCAGTTTTTGTTGTTCCTTTAGTTTCGTTGAGTATGTCCATCCTCACCTTTTTAGGCAGATCTGTAATTAAGTCAACTAGTACTTTCACCCTAGCACAACTAGGTCTAGTTTTATTAATTGTTGGCATGTCTAGATGCATAGGTTTACCTACTGCTGAAGCTAGAGAAAAAAGACATTCCTTTACAAAAAAGGTTGGCAATAGACCTGGGAATGAAATCCAAGCCATTGCCTTGGGTGTTTTTTCATCCGCTCTAAACTTTGAGTCATAAATCAACGGCCTAAGCTGATATTGATAGCCATCCCTGTCCTTTATGTAATGAGTTTTTAATGAGAAATGAAGATAGTCCTGCCTTAACGTCATTCTAATTAAAATATGTCTATCCCTTAGAAAACCAATGTTACATTCACCTTTAATTCCGCATTGAATTGGTATTAACTTACGCAGTTGTTGAATTTCTGGGCTTCCATAAGAACATTTGCCAACTATTGCATATTGTAATCCTTCGATGATATACATCCTTTCTACTTCTTCTTCTGTGAACTGAATAACATGTTCTCCATTCAATATTGTAGGTGGACGAATAGGAATTGGCTCAATTTCCTGTTGCTCCTGCATTGCAACATTTAAAGTGCAAGGTTTCAGAAATTTGGAGTAATCCATCGGCTGTTTGTTGTTATTTGTGTTCCCTGATGTTTGTGCAAAGTTTGGAGGAGGTTGTTTAGGCAGCGCAGCCACCAAATGTGGCTGGCCACCTGCCTGTGTGTTCATTACAGTTGTAATTCTTTAGCACTTTATTTGCATGACACAGGTGCAACAGCTTTGCAAGAAAACGATGTTACTGTAATTTGAGCTAACTTCACTTTACTTACTGTATGGCTGTGAATCCAATTTCACAGTCCGAAATGAAGCTTAGAAATCAAATTGATCTTAGAAGAGAAGAGAACACTTTCACGTTATCAAAACAAGCTATTGTGCTCAACAGTATGCTAGAATTAGCTGAATTGCTAAAATTGAATGAAGAACACTGTCTGCTACAGTAACTCGTGAAAATGAAATTAAGATCTACAAAAATTGACTATAGATCTGAAGTTGAAACCAATTGGGTATTATTCGTAAGGAAATTATGTATCTTTTGATACCAAGTTTGGTTAGTTCCTCCACCGAATTCCGGAGTTATGACCGAAAAATGATTACAAAATTACTATTCCTTCTCTTCCTAGAGAGAAGGCAGAGGGTCTGATTACTATAATAGAAATTTCATAAAAGAGTTAAACTTAAAATAAGAAAATGCAGAAAAGATAGCCCGACATCGGGGTGTCACTAAGTCATGAGAAACTACTACAAACTATTTTGAAAATAGCAAGACTAACATAGTCTAAGAATAACCAAAATACACTAAAGGGAAGATAAAGAAGGAGAAAATAGGACTGCGATCGCCAGCAGCTACCTCGCTATCTTTGATGATCCGCTACTGAGTAAATCAACAACCGTTGTCGTGGCCAGAGATACCTGGATCTGCACATAAGGTTAATGGGGTAACGTGAGTACACCAACTCAGTAAATAACAAGTCTAAACTATGGACTGATAGGTAGTAACGAACTTAACCTCAACAGGTAATAGAAATAAACTGTGCAGGAAAAGTAGGCATGCTATCAATTCAAGTATACAGCTCAAACGGTAAAATAAACACAGATTTGCACGATGTGAGATATAAAGCTCAGCTAAATTCTACATGCCAATGCACAGAATGTATGAAATGTACATTGTGCTCCCACTCTCAAGTGATCAACCACTCGGTACTGCATATAGCCAACCGGCCCGGGGAAATCCATCTCGGAACATATACAACACTGATTGCAAGTCAACCAGTACCGAGGAAAAAGGGTATTCCAACCTTGAGGAGAAATCCATCTCTAGGTATATATATACATACGCAACCACTCGGTACCGCATATGGCCATCCGACCTAGGGAAATCTATCCTGGAACATACTCAATGCTAACTATATGTCACTCGATACCAAGAAAAAGGGTAATCCAACCCTGTGGAGAAATCCATCTCCATTTATCAATACTTCGGACAAATCCATGTCTAGGGAAATCCATCCCGCAATAATATCATCTGCGCTCACTAGGGGTGTGTTACAAACTCTGGAGGGGCTCCTACAGCCCAAGCGATTTCATAATCATCAACATAACTGCTACAGTGTGCAGTCTGATCCCATAACTGTCACTCATAGTCAGGCTCTCGGCCTCTTTCAGTCACCAATCTCTAGTCTCACACACGAGCTCACAATGCCATGAAAACTAGCTCGGAACAATGATATGATGTGCCAATAAATAATAACTGAGATTAAGACATGATATGAAATGCATGAATAAGACTGAGTACAGAATATCAATGAAACTAGTGAGATGATAGCATGAAACGACCACTAGAGGTCCCAACAATATCAGCGCAAAGCCCTGACATGATATCTAGCATGATTTACAACTCATTTACTTAATCACATGTTGGAAACATGGATATCAGTAATAAAGAGTTACTAAACGGTGCCATGGGACGAACCAGGCCCCAATTCTCATGGTGCACGCCTGCACGCCTGTCACTTGGCATGTGCGTCACCTCAATACTAATCACATAACACATAGTTCGGAGTTTCAAACCTCAGAACCAAGTTTGGAAGCGTTACTTACCTCAAACCAAGACAAAATCCTACTCTGTGATGCCCTTGCCTCTCGAATCAGTATCCAAACGTCCCAAACCTTGCCAAAAGCGATACAATGAAATCAATATAGAACAAGGAACCAATTTTACAAGAAAAATTACTTAATTGGATACAAATCCCGAAATTCACTCAAACCCGACCCACATCTCGAAATCCGACAAAAATCATAAAACTAGAAAGCCCATTCACTCACGAGTCCATACATACGAAATTTATCAAAATCCGACTCCATTTGGTCCCTCAAATCCTCAAATCAAACTCTCCAAAATCCCAAGCCCTCATTTTGACCCCTAATTTCCACTATTTAATTGATAAAACAATGGGAAAACACCATATATATGAGTAGTAGAGCTCATGCAACTTGCCTCACTGAAAACCCCTTGAATCTCCCTTCAAAATGACTCCAAAATCTATAAAATCCTACTTAAAATGGTGGAAATGAACCAAAATCCGTGAAGTGTGCTATTTATACTTTCTGCCTAGGTCTTCCGCACCTGCGGCCATATATCCACTCCTGCATCCATATATCCGCTCCCACGGAACTGCACCTGTGGTCATTTCCTCGCACCTGTGGAAACCACTTAAATCCTCAAAGCCGCATCTGCGCCCCAGGTATCGCACCAGCGGGCTCGCATATGCGACCAATCTTACGCTTCTGCGGACCTAGCCCTGGCCTTCCATTTTTGCACCTACGGCTACCCAAACACACCTGCGACCTCGTACGTGCAGTTCCCACTCTGCAGGTTTGGAAACACCAGCAGCAGCAGCTTCAGCTGCATTTTTCAAATTCCAAACTCTTTGTTAGCCATCTAAATAATCCCAAGCTCCTCAGGACCTCAACCAAATATACCAACAAGTCATATATTAAATTACAAACTTAGTCAAACCTTCGGAACACTCAAAATAACATCAAAACACTGATTTATCCCTGGATTCAAGCCTAAGAACTTCTAAATTTTCAAATTTCACAAGTGATGCCGAATCTTATTAGATCACATCTGAATGACCCCAAATGATCCCGTCCTAATGACAACACGAACCTACTCTAACTTTCTGAATTTCATTCCGACTCCGATATAAAAATTTCCACTGCCGCCCAAAATCGTCAAAATTCCAACTTTTGTCAATTCATGCCTAATTCTACCACGGACCTCCAATTCACAATCTGGATGTGCCCTTAAGTCCAAAAGCACCTAATGGAGCTAACGGGACCATAACAATTCCAATTCGATATTATTTACACATAAGTCAACATCCGGTCAAGTTTTCCAACTTAAGCCTTAACAAAAGAGACTAAATGTCTCAACTTACTCCAAAAACACTCAGGAGCTGAACCAACTAACTCGGTATGTCAAAATACAGCTGAAGAATACAAAAGAAGCAGGAAATGGGAGAACGGGTCTATAACTCTTGAAACGGCCAGCTGGGGCATTACAGTACCGGTGTGGTACCGACATCCAGTTTCTTGGGTCACAATGGTTCTCCTAAATCTTCAGTAGGCTTTTACAATAGTGATGGTTTTAGTACATTCACTACCAACGATATACAACAACAAGGTTTCTTTCTAGTATTGACACAACTCTTATTTTGTTTTCTAGCTCTTCCTATTTTTTGCGTCATTTATAGACTCAAGAATACAATATTTGTACTAAGAACTAAAAAGGTGTAGAGCATGATTTTCTTTGCCCTTCTACTTCTTCTTTTATAGCTTGGTGAGTCTTCTGATGCCTTGTCTTTTGGGATCACATTACATCAATGATTGAAGGCCTTTCCTTGTGAGGCATAGATATCTTTGAGTGTGATCCAAGGATAGACTCATGAATCTAGCTTGAAAAGTTTGGCTAGATTCATTCTTAATCTTGAAGAATTGGTTCCTTCACTTATCCTTGATTAGAACTTCCGCATATTGTCCTTGATTTGCTCTCTAGCTGTGATTAGCTCTCTTTTATTTCTTGCGCGCTTGAGGATCTTTAGCAAGTATGGTTGATTGACTTTCCTTCCTTATTCTTTGATTAATTGATTCTCTTTCCATTTGATGCAAAGTTCGAAATACATAGTTGTTGGGTTCCTTTGATCTCCCATATGATTTTCTTTTCTTTCATCAATGTCGTTGCTCTTTGAATCTGTACACAATGAGATGTCATTAATCAAGGCTCTTTTGATTATTGATCATTAATAAAATTCTAAAATTAACAATCTTCCCCTTTTTTATGATGACAATAATTTAAAAAGAGTTCGACTTCTGCTCCCCCTGGCTTTGAGCTCTGTTTTTCCTTGTTTGTTGCTCCCCCTATCTTTATACTCTTTTTCTTATCTCCCTTTGACATCAATTAAAAATACCAAGAAGAAAACAATAACTAATAATAGTATTAGTTAAGCAGGCAAAAAATATATACAATTAGCAGTTATATTGTGCATAGTCAACTTGCATGCCCATCCAGACACAGCCAAAAGAAAAAGTTTTAGCATCCAACACATAAAACAATATAAAAAGATTGTCTAAACAGCTCAGACACTTAATTCCTTCCAAGGAAATACTTCAAGGTATTGATCAATTTGGTGCAGAAACTATCATAGAAGGCATCAATCTCCTTGGTGACTTTGGTCAGCTTCTTGGTTATATCCCGCATAGCCCTAATTCCTTGCCTCTTTATGGCTTGGAGAGTGATCCTTAGCCTAGTCACATCTGCTCCAGTTTCCTTAGTTACTTCCCTGATCTTGTCCACTTGTTCCTGTATAGAGGTTAGAATTTCCTTGATACCTGTAATATTATGCTGCATTAGCAACAACTGATTTGAGGAATAGGATTTATTGGCTTCAGATTTAATCCTTCCAGTGCCCTATTGAGGAGTGGATTCTGGTCCCTTGTCTTTCTTGAACCAAGTTCCCTCAACTAAGGTATATCCCATCATGACAAAGGCAGTCTTGTTATATGTGTTGGAGATGATTTTAGGAGCATAAAGAGACAGATCCACTTTCATAACTTGTAAGATGTGAGAGATTAGTAAACCGTAGGATAAACTATTAGCATAAGATAAAACATCCATGATGCTTTCAAGCATGTACTGGTGTACCCAAGCAAACCAATTAATAGCCTTCACGTTTACCAAACAGCACAAGACAAACACATCTCGGAGAGACAGGGTGCTAAGAGAACCAGTACGGGGTAGCAAAGTGGTAGCAATAATGTGAGCTAGTACACAGTGCTCAAATTTCAAATTTTTTGGACCATTGTTAGGGGGTTTTCAGACAACACACTTTTTACTTTTTCAAATGACACTTCAAAATTATCAAGCCAAGAATGTAGCAAAAATAAACTATAACCAACAAACTTTGTTACAAAGATTTTCTCAAACTTATAAGCCTCAAGAATAATATGAGTTCCTAAAACCATGGATTCTAAATCATTTTTATCATTCACAAGTAGATTTGCATAAAACATACACATAGTCTCTTTATAGATAGTGTCACCAACAGTAGCAAATAGAGAGACAAGTTTTTGAGTTTTAAACATAGAGATAACATCACAGTGAGAGTTTTTCATAGATTTCAAACTTACAGTGTGACCATAAGCAATCACCTTGCCTTTGAAAGCGACAAACCTTGTCTTCTCTTCGAGGCCATAGAAATTCATCTTATCTTCAGGGCCAAACTCTATGCTTTCTATTTTCCCTCTCTTTTGAGACGATTGTTTGGGGGATGGACTCCATTGGACATTTTCCAGTCCTTTTTTGGAAGGCGAGAATATCTTCTTGAGAATCACTGGACTCGTCCTCGAATAGTGGATGATCTATGCTTTCTAAGGATTCTCCATCTACACTATCATCAGTTTGATGATTTTTCTTGAAGTGATGGTTTCTTTTGGGTATGGAGGAGGAAGGAGAGAGTTTGGTTTTCGCCATGAGTAAAAGAGAGCAGAGAGAGAATGTCTTTCTTTGAGAGAATGGGAGATATGATCGAGAGAGGAGAGGTTAAAAAGGGGGTGAATGGACGCCTTGATTCTTGGAGAGACGTGTGACGGCCAACTGAAAAGTTGCCTTCTACAAGCCCACAGTTAGTTCAGTCATAAATGCATGTATGGGGTAATCAAGTACTTAGAGATTTTTAGGGCGTAAATTACGAAGAACAATTATGAAAATTTTTCTAAGTTGGACAAATATAGCAATTAGATGGGAATTAAACAAATACAAATTTTGTCACGAAGGAAACAAAATCTTTCTTCAAGCAATGGTTATGTAAAAATGTCTGCTAACTTGTAACGCCCTAACCTCGGGAGGCATGACTGGAGCTCAACCAAGTGAACCCGACTGAGCAAGCCTATTAGACATATTCTACCCAACTGGTTATGATCAAGAAAATAGGTTCTTATTAATTATCTAATAGGAAGATTTTGTAAACATTTCCAAATCGATTCAATTGTTACATCATTGGTAAGTTTTTCAAAATTTCATATACTTTTCAATTTGAATGAATAAGGGTCCAAAATACAACATAATCCGCTGACCCTACCAATACCCATATACAACCCACTTAGTGTCTACGGAGCCTCTAAAGATACAAAAGAGAGTCATAACAATGCTGGAAATAAGGCCCCGGCTAAACCTCAAAAGGTGGCAAACATATAAACAAAAGATGTACTACATGATCCCAGGAAGAAATGGGGCTTACCAAATCTGCTGGGAAGATGATGATGATGCACCACTAGCTGCGATCAACATTGTCTGCTATGGAACCACCTACATCCATTTAAATATGTAGCGGCCCCGGCAAAAGAGACGTTAGTACTATTGAATAGTACAAGTATGTATAACAAAACACCATCTCATTAGAAAGAACAATAATACAAGAAAAAATAATTATGGAATCAATAGAAACCTTAAACAACACTACAACATCAAATTAAGTATCATACAAGCTTTCAAGTAATTTTCATAGCTTTAAATTGGGACATCATTAGTATCGATACCTCATCATTCACAATCCCACCGTAATTTTAGACCACATCCGATCACGACCCGATTGGCTAGGTCTTCCCATTGGAGACATTCACCACAATCATAATTCCAGTTTCAATTTCCAATCACAGTTTCCAGCACAGTACCACCATGTATACGACATAGCATCTGATCACGGTCTGATCGGCTAGGACGTCTAACCCAAAATATTACCATTTTCCTTCGATCCTCTCATTTCATATTTCTTTCACATACATCAATTCATCGGCACTAGTGGCCACAATTGTTAGATCTTACCTTGTCTCTTGGTCGTATGTCATAATGCAAGTTATTTCCCACATTTCACATTATGATTACCATTTTCAACAAACAAGCCTTTCAATTCAAGATATTGAGTACACACGAGAGCAATTACAGGTCATAGGTATATAAAGGCTTTCACATACTTTGGCATAATAATCTTTATTCAAACTCGACTTGAAGTCTAGGCATTTTAACACATATTCCATATCTTTAACACATCCTCAAATAACAAGATACCATAATGGGAGCATTGAAATACATATTTCATATATATTCTTGCAACACAAACACTTGGAATATCAATTTCTAATCAATCAATTTTTGGAGCTTACACCAATTACATGGACATCAAGGGGGTTCAATTTCTAAGAAGAGGGGGTTTTAGCCATACATACCTGAAATTCGCCTCTGAATGATACCACAACAATCCACTACACTAAGAAACTTCAATCTACAATATTAACATCCAATGGCACCATCATTAGTAACAGATTCCATAGTTTAGGCCATTTAGACACTTTATCAAACACATAGTAGGCGTAAATCACTACATCTTATTGCCATGGAATTGGTTCATCCAACTACCACCATTACCAACAATTTATCCCACCATCATTCTTGAATATTTTATAACTTCCAATATCACATGCATGACTATCCATCCATACCCAACCAACAAAATTTCATCAAATAATTACCTTTCAATCTCTATAATGGGTATGTATTTAAATTGAGAAATTACAGCTTCCAATCACCATCCCATGAGTCCCAATACTTAATCCATACTCATACTCTCATAATAAATCCATGTATGTAAGTCTAAAAGTGTAGGATTACCTTTTGGAAGATATTTTGCAAAACCCTCCCTTTGAGTTCTTGAAGAAATTCCTTGAAAGTCTAAAGATTTCATGTGTAGATTTCATCAATACTAATGTACAAATGATGGAATTTCATACCAAGATAATAGGGATTGTTGTCAGTACCCTAAACCCGAACCCAGTCGTGATGGCGCCTCTTGTGAAGACAAGGCCAGCCGACACATTTCCAATTCATTTTAAGCAGTTAAGATAATGCAAGTAAGTCTTAAACATAATAAATATCCCAAATAGATAAGATGAAATAGCACAGTTGCGAAAAATAAAACTAACACAGCCCGACATCGGGGTGTCACCAGTCATGAGCATATGTACTACTACTACAAGTCTAAAAGGTTCTACTCAAATTACTACAGAATACTAATAAGAGGGAAGAAATATGATAGGGGGAGAAGCACGGGGCTGCGAACGCCGAGCAGCTACCTCGTGAACTTCGGAATCTGCTGGAAGCTCTCAACCCTCGCCAGCAGGACCTAATGCGCCTGGGAGTAAATTGAGTACTCCAACTCAGTGAGTAATAATAATAAATGCAGACTGAGTACTAAGAAATCACGTAAGGCACTTCAATAGGCTATAAAGAAGCAGTAAAATCCAGTAAAAGTAATGAAACAGTGAAAATATGCAAAGTCACTTTAGTTCAGGTTAAGCTTCTTATAATACCTTTTTAAACAGTTAAGCAAGTAAAAAACAGGCAGCTAGAAAAGGTAAACACATAAAGAAATGCCCCTCGGGCACAATACCAACAGAATCATCCCCTCGGGTAACACATGGAACAACAACCATCCCATCGGGATATATCTCACATCACAATGGGCACCCGTGCTCACTGGGGGGTGTGCAGACTCCTAGAGGGGCCCTTACAGCCCAAGCGCAATATCAAGCCATCTCGTGGCATCATCACTAGGCTCTCTACCTCACATCAACAAACCACCTCGTGGCGTACAAATCTCAGGCCCTCAACCTCATAATCATAATCAATGTTTCCTCACAATATAGGCCCTCAGCCTTACTCAGTCACAATCTCACAAGCCACTCGGGCAATAGTAAAATATGATACTCAGCACAGAATATCATTTAAAATATTACTTAAGTGTTAAAATAGAGTAAACATGGTTGAGTTATGAAAACAGTAGAATATAGTATGACTAAGTTCAAGTATAAAGTCAAAACAGTGAGGAAATATCTGTAAAAATCCCATAAGGGTTCAAATAGTTGGCACGAGGCCCAAATATGGCATTCAGCCCAAAACATGATGATAGAAAATAGTTTTCAGTCAAATACGCGGTAAAATAGTCATTCGGAATGGACTAAGTCACAATCCCCAACAGTGCACGACACCACACTCATCATCTAGCGTATGTGTCACCTCAATATAGCACAACGATGTGCAATCCAGGGTTTCATACCCTCAGGACAACATTTACAATCATTACTCACCTCGATCCTGTCCAAACTCTAGCCCGTGATGCCTTTGCTCCTCGAATCGGCCTCAACTCGCGTCGAATCTATCGAAATCAGAATCACGACATTAAATTATGCTAAGGGAACGAAACCCATGCGAAAATAATCAATTTACAACATCAATCCTGAAATTGCTCAAACCCGGCCCCCGGACCCATGCCTCGGAACCCGACAAAAATCACATCAATAGAATTCTCGTCCTCCCACAAGTATATACATATCAAGAACAACAAAATCGGACCTCAAATGGCCCCACAAATCTCCACTCAAAGGTCTCTTAATCTCAAGCCCTAGTTACCTTTTTTGTTGCACTGAGTTTTCCCAAAATTTCACCACTAGTTAGGCCTTTAATCACATATAAACGAGTTATGAAGTCAAAAATCTTACCTCCATGAGGTTATCCTTTGGTTTCCTCTTCAATTAGCTCTCCAAAGCCTTCTCCCAAATGAAATATGGTAAAAACCCACTAAAACTCGCGAAGGGAACCTTTTTTATACTTTTTGACCCAGGCATTGTTGCACCTGCAATCCTTTTGTCGCTTCTGTGGTCCCGCTTCTGCGCCAAATCCACCGCATCTGGATTTTCACTTAATTGCCAATTTCTGCATCTGCGTTTAGAATCTCACTTCTCCTTGGTCGCATCAGCGACTGGCTTCCGCTTTTGCGGGCATCATACCTGCGGCCTTCCAACCGCAGGTGCTGTTATGACAGAAACCAAAATGCTTCAGCTGCAAAAACTAAATTTCAATTCTTCCGTCACCCATCCGGAATCTCTCCGAGGCCCCCGGGACCTCAACCAAGAGCATAACCACATCATATACCACTACCCAAACTTTTACCAATCTTCGAAACACCTCAAACAACATCGAATACATCAAATTACATCGAAATCAAGCTTAAGGTTCCAAAATCTTCCGAATTCCGCTTTTGATCAAAAAGGCTACCAACCACGTCCGAATGACCTGAAATTTTGCACACATAACCTAAATGACATAACGGATCTACTTCAACTCCCAGAATTCCATTCCGACCAATATATCAAAATCTCACATATCAACCAGAAATCGTCAAAATTTCAATTTCGCCAATTCAAGTCTAAACCATCCACGGACCTCCAAAACACATTCTAATTACGCTCCTAAGTCCCAAATCAACTAACGGAGCTAACCAAATCATAAAATTTCTGATCCGAGATCATATACCAACAAGTCAAAACTTGGTCAAATCTTACAAATTTTAAAATTCAAATTGAGGACTGTTTCTTCCAATTTCATTCTGATTACACCGAAAACCAAAACCGATGATTTACATAAGTCAAAATACATCACACGGGGCTAGTCAAGCCCGAGAACTGGCGAGAGAAGTGCAAAATCTCAAAACGACTGGTCGGGTCGTTACATCCTCCCCCACTTAAACATATGTTCGTCCTCGAACGTGCCCAGCATTGTTTCGAAAACCATCAAATCGTTGTGTAACCTTACCATGCATATATCCGGGGGTGATCCAACATCACCCTATCTCATATAGGTCCGATAACACAATGTAACTAAAATTTTCACAATCTAACCTAGCCCATAAACCTTAGAACCACATTTCCACTTCTAAAATCATCCACAAGATCAGAATCTCACATCTATACTCTGAATAAGCCTAAACAAGCGGTAGTAACCCATACCTACAACTTTAGGTGCAATTACATGATATACCACATAATTCAAACACTTGTAGCGATAACTTCTAAGCACAGTAGTTGCACATAACAACCGAATACCGATAGAAAACCTCTTATCAACTAAAGTCTCATTCCAACACTTTCATATATTGCTAATGATAAATGAAACATGCAGTAAGACATAACCATTTCTCAGATCAACCATTCATGAAGCCACTTCTCCTTTGGCAAAGACCATAACAAATTTCTGAGCCAAACCTCGATATTATCCTTCCAACATGCTAAAATCGAATCCGTTTGTATTCATTAAAGATCCCAACAATCTCATCTAATTCAACACAACTACTTTGGTGACATGACACCTCAATACAGACTAAAGTCACAACTTGCGCAATCCGCACACTAATAAGCAACAATCCGAACATACTTAAATCATAAAAATGACTCAAATGAAAGAGTTGTACTGCAAGCTCACCAGTGCCACCACAATACAATGTTGAGGACCATTCACATGTCGTCGAAACAGAACACACGAGTCTACCCTGAAGGGTCAGACTTTCACATAACTTTGCTGCAAGGCGCGACCCTATCCAAACATTGGTCCACATGAAACACCTCAAGTCTCCATGCTCAAAATTGACAACCACACGCAATTTGATGTCTAGAAACAAAGCAAATCATCATAACCACGGTGAAGCAAATACATAACACCACACAACCCGAAAGGACATAACCGATACGCCATCCACCGAGCAATACCCAGAACTCTTCCCGCTCGACTTCCACTATGAAATCCCAATAGAACCGCACCATATGTTCCTATAACCAACAAATCATAACGCCTCACAACGCAGAAAAGTAACTCATATATCACCTCACAACACTAATAGCTCAATAACAACCAAATCAACACATCCCTCGTCAATAATGACTCGAAGTCAACAAAGTTGTCTCGATGCAGAACACATATCTACCGCTCCTTCAACTTCTCTAACTCTTTCTATGCCATACGATATGGTGCCCAACACCAAATACATACTAAAATCAATAATTCTATTCGGCGACATGCCCGGCAGCAGGAAACACATCCGGAAAAAAAATCCCTCATCACCGGAACTGAATCAATGGTAAGAGCCTCTGCACTGACATCCATCACAAAGGTCAAATAGGAAAGACAACCCTTCCCAGCCATCCACTGGGTCTTCAAAAATAACACCACCCTACTGGGAACTTAATCTATCGAACCTCGCCACTCAATCCATGGCACCCCCAGCATAGCCAACATCGCCACCTTAGTGCAATAGTCCAGAAAAACACGACACGGAGACAACCTGTCTATACCTAATATTACATCAAAATCTAACATGTTAAGAGCAAAAGATCCACTCGAGTCTCCAAACCCTAATAGTCATTACACAGTGCTGATACACGCGACCCATAACCAAAACATAACTTGTTTATGATAACCCCAGTCTCCAAATCCATAAAGCACATGAATCACCATATTCGATCCCAACTCCACCGTCCAAATACACAATACTTCTAACACCCAATCATCCTACGAGAAGTACTCCTAAAATTCTTCTGTGCCACCAAGCAACTCGAATATCAGCAGTCGATCCAACAAGAGAATGCTGCAATACTAATGAAGTACTATCAACTCAATTACACTACCCTTTTTCCTGAAGCATATACCCTCATCATACTACACCACTTAGTACTATCATCTCCCCAAATCATCTGAAGCTGCATGTGCTGCCTAAGAATTTTATGACCTTTCTTTCAGAACTGGCCCATGACCTCACACATGAAAATCTTAATCCTACACAACATACCGCATAAACCATACCGTCCTAAGACAACCATGAGAACTCCATATCCCTTCCGAGCCACAAGCAACTATGTACTCAACTAGCTAAGAATTTTCCATCGATCCTATTCGAAAGAAAATCACTACACAACCCACGCCCCATGCCAGTAGAAATATACAACTTCAATCCGCGGTAGAGATCATCAAGAACTCTCCGAGTTCCCTTGCACAAACCAAACCTATCAGGACTGAATCCTTCTAACTCAACCAAGCTACGCATGCCACTAAAACCCAAGGGCATCACCGTGAAACACCTATATAACTCATTACCTCATAAGCTTCCAAAGAGCTAATCATATCCTTACCATACCGATTCGGCCTACTACCAAGCTATCTCATCTCTCCGAGTTTCCTTCTGATTGACCTTCAACTTGATACTCCTTCTTGCTATAACGCCATAATTCCTCAACGCAGACTCACCACACGAGACCCAAGCATAAAGCCACACCATCTAAGGCTCATAAGCCGTTGAATACTCTCTTAAACGTCCCCAAAAGCACCACATTCGAAATACTTTACTCTGAAGAGACTTCCTGCAAATCTAAATCTGTTATCTTCACCTTCCCGATGTTGATAAATAGAATCCCATAGTTGATATAGGAATGCCGCAAGTCTTGACACCCTCAATTGCAAACCTCAATTTCTAGCCAAAAATACAACTTGAAAATCTCCAATTATTACATGTAAAATTAGGAACACATGAGAACCATTCTCGGGAGTCATCCACTCTACTCAACTGCAATTAGCCTGACCAAATAAACTGAGCAATATGTGCCTCATTAGCACTCCAACACCACATAACGCAACCTCACCTTAATCCAACCAAGCAACTTCCTGCCCTATGCACCGAGCAACATTTACCAATAACAACTTAAGTCATTTTGTGACTCTCATACACCCATAAAGCATAGCATAACATTTATTGAAATTTCCTTTACTCGAGCCATCCTCAGTCTCAATCTCCGTAATCCATAACTGATCCACCTGCACGCCTCAAATTGGAACCAACATAGCATATAATCGTGCAGCCAATACATCAGTAGCAGTATCCCCCACTTGGCTCGAATCCATAGATTAAAACACACACACAATAACTCATAATGCATATACGCTATTACTACCATAATACCATAGTGAGATTAAACTTAATCCTTTATAAGCTCGTGAAACACAGACCATCTAATAGTTTAAATCTTCTGCAAATCTCGCATTCGCTCTCAAAACAGTTAAACTCACTCTCTTATGTGACCTAAATTCAAGTTGCAACACGTACATTTCACTGGTAGAAGAGATCTTCCATCAAACCACATAAGGATCACACAACTTCAGAACACTCCACAGGAGATAACCCACATGTTTCGCCTTAACTAATATTTCTTTATACCCTTCCACCATCATAGACATTATGTAGTCACTTGATCTTCATGAGTCTGAACTCCTATCATGCCATGAAATCCACTTCACTCCCCCAACTAGAAAACATGAAAAGATTCTTCACACACCCATAACTCGGGGCTATACCTCAAATCAAGATGGAAATCAAGCACCTAATAGTTCTTCTATCCTCCAGCAGACCCTTCTCGTCACTTCCAAATCGTATGAATACATCTTGCAGTCACATCATACTCATCACACAGCTATCCAGTCATCATTCCCACTAATAGGGACACTATCGGTAATACAAATCTAAAACCACGTGCTCACACAATCAATGCCTCAATGCTTCAACCATACGCAAAAACCCAGCCTCAAGTCCTCCAGACTGGCCCAACCTCAACACATAGAGATCACTTCTCGCCCCTCAATCAGGTAATCCAAGCCATCGATGCACATCTGATACTGAGCGCTCATGCGTGCATACGAATGCATGGAAAGGAATTCAAAGAGTTACATTTCGAGCTGAATCAAGGATGCATGACAAGAATTCGAGAATATGAAGTTTTTCCTAAAGGTTCTGCAGCCTCCCGAGGATAAATACAGACGTATCCGTACCGATCTGCGAGACTCTACTAAACCTTCTCATGACTCATAAGACCTATATAACCTAGACTCTGATACCAACTTGTCACGACCCTAAACCCGAACCTGGTCGTGATGGTGCCTCTTATGAAGACAAGGCTAGCCGACACATTCCCAATTAATTTTTAAGTAGTTAAGATAATGCAAGTAAGTCTTAAACATAATAAATATCCCAAATAGATATAGTGAAACAGTACAGTTGCGTAAAATAAAACCAATACAGCCCGACATCGGGGTGTCACCAGTCATGAGCATCTGTACTACTACTACAAGTCTGAAAGGTTCTACTCAAATTATTATAGAATACTAATAAGAGAAAAGAAATGAGATAGTAGGGAGAAGCACGGGGTTGCGAACACTGATCAGCTACCTCATGAACTCCGGAATCTGCTGGAATCTCTCAACCCTCGCCAGCAGGACCTGATGCGCCTGAGTCTGCACACGGGGTGCAAGAAGTAAAGTGAGTACTCCAACTCAGTGAGCAATAATAATAAATACAGACTAAGTAATAAGAAATCACATAAGGCACTTCAACGGGCTATAAAAAGTAGTAAAACCTAGTAAAAGTAATGAAACAGTGAAAATATGCAAAGTCACTTTAGTTCAGGTTAAGCTTCTTATAATCCCCTTTTAAATAGTTAAGCAAGTAAAAAACAGGTATCTAGAAAAGGTAAACACATAAAGAAATGCCCTTCGGGCACAATGCCAACAGAATCAGCCCCTCAGGCAACGCATGGAACAACAACCAGCCCATCGGGCTATATCTCACATCACAATGGGTACCCGCGCTCATTAGGGGTGTGCAGACTCCTGGAGGGGCCCCTTACGGCCCAAGCGCAATATCAAGCCATCTCGTGGCGTCATCACTAAGCTCTCAGCCTCACATCAACAAGCCACCTCGTGGCATACAAATCTTAGGCCCTCGGCCTCATAATTATAATCAGTATTTCCTCTCAACATAGGCCATCAGCCTTACTCAGTCAGAATCTCACAAGCCACTCGGGCAACAGTAAAACATGATGCTCATCCCTGAATATCATTTAAGTGTTAAAATAGAGTACACATGGCTGAGTTATGAAAACAGTAGAATATAGCATGACTGAGTTCAAGTATAAAGTCAAAACAGTGAGGAAATATTAGTATAAATTCCCTAAGGGTTCAAATAGTTGGCACGAGGCCCAAATATGGCATTCAGCCCAAAACATGATGATAGCAAATAGTTTTCAATCAAATACGCGGTAAAATAGTCATTCGGGATGGACTAAGTCACAATCCTCAATAGTGCACGACCACACGCTCATCATCTAGCGTGTGCATCACCTCAATATAGCACAACGATGTGCAATCTGGGGTTTCATACCCTCAGGACAACATTTACAATCATTACTCACCTCGATCCGGTCCAAACTCTAGCCCGTGATGCCTTTTCTCCTCGAATTGGCCTCAACTCACATGAATCTATCCAAATCAGAAACACGACATCAAAATATGCTAAGGGAACGAAGCACATGCGGAAATAATCAATTTACAACATTAATCCCGAAATTGCTCAAACCCGGCCCCCGGGACCATGCCTCAGAACCCAACAAAAATCACATCATTAGAATCTTCATCCTCCCACGAGTCTATACATATCAAGAACATCAAAATCGGACCTCAAATGGCCCTTCAAATCCCCACTCAAAAGTCTCTTAATCTCAAGCCCTAATTACCATTTTTTTGCACTGATTTTTCCCAAATATTCACCACTAATTAGGCCTTTAATCATACATAAACGAGTTATGAAGTCAAAAATCTTACCTCTACGAGATTATCCTTTGGTTTCCTTTTCAATTAGCTCTCCAAAGCCTTCTCCCGAATGAAATATGGTGAAAACCCACTAAAAATCGCGAAGGGAAACTTTTTTATACTTTCTGACCCAGGCATTTTTGTACCTGCGGTCCTTTTGCGGCTTCCGCGGTCCCACTTTTTCGCCAAATCCATCGCATCTGCGATTTTCACTTATTTGCCAATTTCCGCATCTACATTTAGAATCTCGCATCTGCGCTACTGCAGGTGCATCCCTTTCACTGCTTCTGTGGTCCCTGATGATCTTCTCCTTGGCTGCATTTGCGGCTGCCTTCCGCTTCTGCAGGCATCGCACCTGCGGCCTTCCAACCGCAAGTGCGGTTATGACAGAAACCAAAATGCTTCAACTGCAAAAACTAAATTCCAATTCTTCCGTCACCTATCTGAAATCACCCCGAGTCCTCCAAGACCTCAACCAAGAGCACAACCACATCATATACTACTACCCAAACTTGTACCAATCTTCGAAACACCTCAAACAACATCGAATCCATCAAATCACATCGAAATCAAGCCTAAGGTTCCAAAATCTTCCGAATTCGCTTTTGATCAAAAACCCTACCAAACTACGTCCGAATGACATAAAATTATGCACACATAACCCAAATGACACAACGGGCCTACTACAACTCCCCGAATTTTACTCCAACCACTATATCAAAATCTCACCTATCAACCAGAAATCGTCAAAATTCCAATTTCACCAATTCAGGTCTAAACCTTCCACAGACCTCCAAAACACATTTCGATCACGCTCCTAAGTCCCAAATCACCTAACGGAGCTAACCAAATCATAAAATTTCTGATTCGAGATCATATACTAACAAGTCAAAACTTGGTCAAATCTTTCAAATTTTAAACTTCAAACTGAGGACTGTTTCTTCCAATTTCATTCTGATTACCCCGAAAATCAAAATCAATGATTTACATAAGTCAAAATACATCATATGGGGCTAGTCAAACCCGAAAATTGGCGAGCAAAGTACAAAAGCTCAAAACGACCGGTCGGGTCGTTACAATTGCTTACCTTAAAGAAGAGAGGAGTTTGTGGTCTTGAGAGAGTGGAGAAGAGATCAAAAATTTGTCCAAGTGAAATGGGGGAAATGAACCCAAAAGGTGAATACTTAAAAAGGCTTCAGGTGGGGGTAGTGTGCCTGTGCCAGCGCAATATGCCTATACTTCACTGGTTTTAAAAGTTGCTGAGAGGGATGGCATGCCACAATCCACGCGTTGCACTGAACCTGGCACGCTCCCAGTTATTTTCTTTTTTTCCATTGCTTGCTTCTACACTCACCCTTATTGATACCTTGATATGATACAGACCCGAATTGACTTCCAAACCTTCATATAAGTATGAAACCATGTTTACATAATAACATCATTTCCATTTAATGTATCCAACTTGTTACACACAAATTATTCCCATTCTCAAAACTCCTTACTATGTTCCAACACTCTTAAACATATATTTTCATTTCAAAATAATGTGGTTCTATCCCATAGGTCCCATTTAATACTTGAATACGTTATTCCCAAATACCGATGACATATTTTTTTTAATCTTAAATCATTAGGAAATTTTAACGGGGCCTTACATCTTCCCCCACTTAAGATCATTCGTACTTGAATGAGGGTCAAAGTTCACTATTGGCACCCAATGAGTCTTAGTTGTCATATTACACTCTTAACAGTCCCAAATTTTGACTAACTCCCAGAATTTTCAAAAATTTCGTCAGAGTTTCCTTTATAACTGGGCCTATCCACCTGTCATAAAATCCCAAAAATACATCCTAATGACATATACATGATTCAATGACATAAAATAGCACAAAACAACACCAACTCTGGCCTCAAAAGCAACATATAACCAATAGGAACACCTTTACATTAACTAAACAAGTGTTACAAAATTCATAGGTGACAATTTCGTAAAAAGATTACATAGCTATTCAAACAAGTATGGATACTTCTTCTTCGTCTCTTCTTGGCCTCCCATGTAGCCTCTTCAACCTGCTAGTTTCGCCATAGCACTTTCACAGAGGCAACTTCATTATTCCTTGACTTTTGGACTTATCTATCAAGAATGGCAACTGGAATTTCGTCATATGACAGTTCCTCATTAGCCTCTATAGTCTCAACTAGTACGATAAGCGATAGATCTCCAATTACCTTTTTCAACATAGACTCATGAAATATTGGGTGTACTAATGACATCTCAGGTGGTAGTTCAAGCTTGTACGCTTCCTGACCAATCTTTTGAATAATTCTGTACGGTTCGACATACCTCGGACTCCCAATCTCGAACCACCCAATAAGAGATCTACATCTCCTACTATATAATGCCTTAAATAGTGCCATCTGAACACTCGCATGAAAGTTGTTGTTATAAGAAAACTTTATAAGTGGGAAATGATCATCTCATCTACCTTTGAAATCAAGAACACAAGCACGCAACATATCCTCAAGCGTTTGAATAGTCCACTTTGCCTACCTGTCAGTCTGTGGATGAAAGGTTGTACTAAGATTCACCTAAGTACCCAAACCTTGCTAAAATTTCTTCCAAAAGTTAGCTGTGAACTGTGCTCCTCGATGCTAAATGATAGAAACTGGAGTGCCATGCAACCTGACTATTTCTTTGATATACAACTGAGCATGTTGTTTTGTTGTGTCAGTAGATTTAACTAGGAAGAAGTGTGCTGATTTTGTGAGTCGATCAACAATCACCCAAATTAAGTCAAACTTGCGTTGAGTGCACGGTAGTTCTACCACAAAGTCATGTTAATCACTTTCCACTTCCACATTGGAATTTCTATGTTTTGTTCCAACCCACCAGGACGTTGATGTCCATCCTTCACTTGCTGACAATTCGGACACCTTTCCACAAAGTCTGCCACATTCCTTTTCATGTCATTCCACCAATAGACTTCCTAGAGATCATGATACATCTTTGTAGAACCTGGGTGCACGGAATACCCATAAGTGTGAGCCTCGATCATGATTCTTTCCCGGAAACCATCTACATTTGGAACACATAGCCGCCCTTGGTACCTTAGTGTACCATCATTCATGCCAAGAGTAAAAGAAATATTTTTATATTTATGAATCCCTTCCTTTAGCTGTACCAACAATGAATCATTGTATTGCTTCTCCTTGACCTCCACCACAAGCGATGATTCAGCCCTATTCTGCACAATTACCCCTTCGTTATTAGAGTCCGCAAGACGAATTCCCAAACTTTGCAACCGGTGAACCTCCCTGACCAACGGCCTTTGATACGCCTCCAAGTGAGCCAAAATTCCCATGGATTTCCGACTAAGGGCATCCGCCACAACATTAGTCTTCCCTGGATGATATAAAATATCGATGTCATAATCCTTGAGCAACTCAAGCCATCTTCTCTGCCTCAAATTCAATTCCTTCTGTTTGAAAATATATTGAAGGCTCTTGTGGTCCGTAAATACATCCACATGGACCCCATACAAGTAATAGCACCAAATCTTCAATGCAAATACCACTGCTACAAGTTCTAAGTCATGTGTTGCATAGTTGTTTTCATGATTCTAGAGTTTCCTAGATGCATAAACTATCACTTTACAATGTTGCACCATTAGTGGAACATCTTTACCACATTTCTCTTATATAAGACCTCCTAGGAATTAAGTTCTACAATAATTTTCCTGATATGGTTACAATCTTCTATGAATACTTGCAACTCGCTCTTCCAAATTCTCAACAAAAGAATTACTAAATGTGTTTTCTTATAAAACCTTCAGTTTCAAATGAATAGCATCTGCTAACTTGTGAACACACCCTGATACATCAACCTGCACGACATTGCATCAAATGTAAGGTAACATTGTGCTCAAACTTTTCTTAGCCATCCTCTTCTCCCATTATGTGCCTTATAGAATTCAAGAAACCGCTCTACTTCCCTTGTGAACATTCTTACGATCCCTATTTACTATTAAACACCTCCCGAAACACATATCAACACCCTTTATATATATACAATTCAGGAAGAGTCACTGACCCGAACAGGGCATTCTCTGAAACATGAGATCTTCCTCAATTCTTCAACAACTTTTAGTTTTACTCTTAAGTGTAAGACTTAGTCCACCTAATTCCATCCACTATGAGTAACTTACCATATTCCCAATATTGTAGCTACCAATAGAGTTCCCTAATATTGTGGCTTAAGATCTACCATGTTAAACATGTTTGGTTCGTAACAAGTGTCCATCCTCTCTCATTCTGTTTCGAATCTTCCTTTTGCTCTTTGGGTAGATTGTGTTGCGTTTCCCTTTTTGATTGCCCTCTGGCCTGGGCAATATGTTGGTACCATCTCTTCTTTGTTACTGAAATATCCATTTCCATTGCATTTTTCTCATAGTGCGGATTTGATAGCCCTACTATGCCACACTCTTGTCTGCCTCGCATGAACTCGTAGTATCATTGTGCATAGTTTGTTGAGTTTATCATACCACAAATTCACCACCAGTAGTCTCACTTTCCATTATAATATGTAGACATAAACTCTCTCTATATCTTTTAGTTGATATTCAGTGTCATCCAAGTCGGTTGCATTACGGTTAGCCCTTTATACCTTCTATTAACACTTGTTCTCTAAGCGAGTCCACCATTCTGATACGAACAATTTTATGATAACCATGACCATCTCAATTTATAGATTTCCTTCCCATTTCTTCTCGCCTCATTCTTCCTAGTTAATGAATAGCTATGCACTCTTCCATATGTAACGTGGTCTTTTCCCTTAGTTAGGAATTCATCCCACTCACCGCTCAACACTTGTTGTGATATCCGTGGGAAAGTTTGTTCATCCGCGTATCACTTAACACTTCCTTGCTTGTAAGATTCTTAAGAGGCTCTCCATTAAGTTCAAATACCCTCTTGGGTTATTATAGCATCCCATTTATTTCTCCCACTCGTTCTGCCTTTCTTAACGCCTTGGAACTTGGTTAAATAGCATATCCATGATTAACCCATTCTAAAAACTTGCAACCTTTCATATTTGACCTATAGTACTTCCTTGGGTTCCATTGTTCCTGACCCTCTAACAAGTATAAAATCCTTTTACAAACGTCACTCTTAGTTTCTAGGATCATTGACCCTATCATTCACATTGTCGTGTATAAAGAATTTACCTTCCTTAACCTTCCACCTTCTTGGGGTACTAGTGGTCTATCATTAGCATATCTTTTCTGAGAGTCACATTACCCATTATCTCTTTTCTAGACAACACCCATCTTCAACAAAATATTCAAACATCATAGATACATTGTCTTACTCTTGTTTCATTGTATTTAATGGCTTCATTATGGCCCTTCCTCCCCCACTTGGGGCGAATGTTTTTAATTTTGACACAAGTCTTGAATTTAGCAATTTCAGGGACATATGTCTCATGTCTCTATCCCTCGTATATATGTTTGACTATTAGGGAGATTTAAGTTACCATGGTATTAACCTCATAAGTTATCTGCTCTTATTCAGCCACACGATCTTGGATTCCAATTTCTCATGTCAATATCCTTTAGGAGTGTAATACAACTTCGTACATTTTTGGATTCTTAGAAAGTTCGTAATACAAGGGTCTTCTCATCGTGGGTTCAATCGACTCTCTTTTTATAACTTCTTGTCTACTGGGAGAGACTTACACTTTCATCATTAATCTCCTGGTTATGCCTCCCATATATCACAACTTATATAACCAATTTTCTTTCACACCTTAGGATTATTTACATGTTTCCCACACTACCCACATGTGCTATTCAAGCTTACGTATCACTTATCAAATCAATGTCTCTTTGGAGATGGGTATCATTTTTAACATTTTTCTCGAATAAATTATGCTCATGGTACTGTGTACTTATCCTATATGTCCATATCATTCTTTAAACAAGATACATGTGCCATCTCCTTAATATTCATGTCTTTGCCCATTGATCATGTCATATGACAACATTACTTGGAATAGATGAAAGAGCGTTTAAACTTGCCTTAAATCTCAACACATGAGTTAGAAGATAATCTTATAGTCAAGCTTTATCGCACGATCTGGAGTGTTGAAGAAGGGTAATATTCCTAAATGTCCATGTAGCCTCCAACTTATAGTTGTGTTCAACAACACACCGATAAGAAGGACTCTAATAGACACAGCTCCGAGACATCCTAGGACACTTTAAAACCTTAGGCTCTAATACCAAATTTGTTACGCTCCAACCTCGGGAGGCGCGACCGGCGCTCAACCGAGTGAACAAGACTGAGCAAGCATATTAGACATTTTCTACCCAACTTGTTATGATCAAGTAAACAGGTTCTTATTAATTATCCAACTGGAAGATTTTGTAAACATTTCCAAATCGATTCAGTTGTTACGTCATTGGTAAGTTTTTCAAAATTTCATACACTTTTCAATTTGAATGAATAAGGGTCCAAAATACAACATAATCCACTGACCTTTCCAATACCCATATACAACCCACATAGTGTCTACAGACTCTAAAGATACAAAAGAGAGTCATAATAACGTTGGTAACAAGGCCTCGGCTATACCTCAAAATGTGGCAAACATACAAACAAAAGATGTACTACATGACCCCAGAAAGAAATGGGGCTCACCAAGTCTGCTGGGAAGATGATGATGATGCACCACTGGCTGCAATCAACATTGTCTGCTATGGAACCACCTACATCCATTTAACGATGTAGCGCACGGCAAAAGGGACGTTAGTACTGTCAAATAGTACTAGTATGTATAACTAAACACCATCTCATTAGAAAGAACAATAATACAAGAAGAAATAATCATGGAATTAATGGAAACCTTAAATAACACTACAACATCAAATTAAGGATCACACAAACTTTCAAGTAATTTTCATAGCTTTAAATTGAGACATCATTAGTATCGATACCTCATCATTCACAATACCACCATAATTTTATACGGCATCCGATCACGACCCGATCGGCTAGGTCGTCCCATTAGAGACATTCAGCCCAACCATAATTCCAGTTTCAATTTCTAATCATAGTTTCTAGCACAGTACCACTATGTATGTGGCATGGCGTCTGATCACGGCCCGATCGGCTAAGCCGTCTCACCCAAGACATTACCATTTTCCATCGATCCTCTCATTTCATATTTCTTTCATATACATCAATTCATCGGCACTAGTGGCCACAATTGTTATATCATACCTTGGCTCTTGGTCATATGTCATAATGCAAGTTCCTTCCCACATTTCACATTATTATTACCATTTTCAACAAACAAGCCTTTCAAATCAAGATATTGAGTACACATGAGAGAAATTACAGGTCATAGGTATATAAAGGCTTTCACTTACTTTGGCATAACAATCTTTATTCAAATTCGACATGTCTAGTCATTTTAACACATATTCCATATCTTTAACACATCCTCAAATAATAAGATAGCATAACGGGAGCATTGAAATACATATTGCGCATATATTCTTTCAACACAAACACATTTGGAATATCAATTTCTATATTAATCAATTTTTGGAGCTTACACCAATTGCATGGACATCAAGGGGGTTCAATTACTAAGAAGAGGGGTTTTAGCCATACATACCTGAAATTCGCCTCTTAATGATACTACAACAAGCCACTACACTAAGCAACTTCAATCTACAATATTGGCATCCAATGGGACCATCATTAGTACAAAATTCCATAGTTTAGGCCATTTGGACACTTTATCAAACACATAGTAGGCGTAAATCTCTACATCTCATAACCATAGAATTGGTTCGTCCAACTACCACCATTACCAACAATTTATCCCACCATCATTCTTGAACATTTTATAACTTCCAATATCACATGTATGACCATCCATCCATACCCAACCAACAAAATTTCATCAAATAATTACCTTTCAATCTCTACAATGGGTATATATTTAAATTGGAAAATTTTAGCTTGCAATCACCATTCCATGAGCCCCAATAGTTAATTAATACTCATACTCCCATAATAAATCCATGCATGTAAGTCTAAGGGTGTAGGATTACCGTTTGGAAGATATCTTGCAAAACCCTCACTTTGAGTTCTTGAAGAAATTCCTTGAAAATCTAAAGATTTCATCAACACTAGTGTAGAAATGATGGAATTACACACCAAGATAATGGGGATTGCTTACATTAAAGAATAGAGGAGTTTGTGGTCTTGAGAGAGTGGAGAAGAGCTCCAAAATTCGTCCAAGTGAAATGGGAAAAATGAACCCCAAAGATGAGTGTTTAAAAAGGCTTCGGGTGTGGGTAGCGTGTCTGTGCCAGCGCAATATGCCTATACTTCCTGGCTTTCAAAGTTGTTGAGAGGGCTGGCGTGCCACAATCCACGCGTTGCACTGAACCTGGCACGCTCCCAGTTATTTTCTTTTTTTCCATTGCTCGCTTCTACACTCACCCTAATTGATACTTTGATATGATATAGACCCCAATTGACTTCCAAACCTTCAAGTATGAAACCATGTTTACATAATAACATCATTTCCATTTAATGTATCCAACTTGTTACACACAAATTATTCACGTTCATAAAACTCCTTACTATGTTCTAACACTCTTAAACATATATTTTAATTTCAAAATAATGTGGTTCTATCCCATATGTCCCCTTTAATACTTAAATACGTTATTCCCAAATATCGATGATAGATTTTATAATCTTAAATCATTAGGAAATTTTAACGGGGCCTTACATAACTGATTTTTTGTATTGATAAATTCTAACACAATATCACCTTTAGCAACATGATCATGGATAAAATGATGCTTAATCTGAATATGCTTAGCCCTAGAATGATGCATAGAATTTTTTGAAAGACAAATAGCACTAGTGTTATCATACATAATAGGAACACAATTAAGACATAAATCATAGTCTAACAGTTGATGCATAATCCATAGAAGTTGTGTGCAGCAGTTGCCTACAGCCAAATATTCTGCTTCAGTAGTAGATATGGCAATACAACTTTTTTTCTTGTTATGCCATGATATAAGAGATTTTCTAGGTAATTAACACGTTCCACTTGTGCTTTTCTTGTCAATTTTATCTCCTACAAAGTCTGCATCTGAAAAACCTTTGAGATCAAAGACATTTAAGCTTTCTTACCATAATCCATAATCGACTATCCCTATTAGATATCCGATAATATGTTTAACAGCAGTCAAGTGGGATTCATTGGGAGCTGTCTGATATCTTGTATATTTGCAAACACTGAACATAATATCAGGTCGACTAACCGTAAGATAGAGTAGAGAACCAATCATACCTCCATACATTATTTCATCAACACTCTTACCATCTTTATCTTTATCTAAGATGGTTGACGGACTCATAGGAGTCCTCATGGACTTTGAATTATACATTCCAAACTTTTTGATGAGCTCTTTTGTGTATATTTTTTGACTAATGAAAATCCCTTTCTATACTTTCTTGATGTGAAGCCCACTGAAAAATGTTAATTCTCCTATCATATTCATTTCAAATTTCTCTTTCATGATATTTGAAAAGTCCTTGCATAAAATAGGGTTAGTACTGCCAAAAATAATATCATCTAAGTAGATTTATACTATTAAATTAGCTTCAGTCGATCGTTTGATAAAAAAGAGTAGTATCAATATTACCTCTGTCAAACCCATGTTCGAGTAGGAATGAACTCAACCTTTCATACCAAGCTCTAGGAGATTGTTTTAGACCGTATATGGCTTTGGATAATTTGTAGGCATGATTTGGAAAGGATTCATTTACAAATCCTAGAGGTTGCTTAACAAACACTTCCTTAGAGATGAGACCAATAAAGAAAGCATTTTTCACATCCATCTGAAATAGTCTGAAACATTTGCGAGCAGCATAGGCTAATAAGATGTGAATAGATTCTAACCTGGAAACATGAGTGAAAGTCTCCTCATAATCAATTTCTTCTTACTGTGAATAGCCTTGAGCAACCAATCTACCTTTATTTCATACTACTTGACCAGACTCAATCAATTTATTTCTGTACACCCATTTTGTTCCAATAATGGATGCATTTGGAGGTTTAGGAATAAGTTCCCATACTTTATTATTCTCAGATTGATCAAGTTTTTCCTTCATTGCAGTTATCCAGCTTCCGTCCCCAAGGGCCTCATCCACCTTTTTTGGTTTGAACTGAGATATGAGGGTATTATTCGACATCTACTTTAGAGATCTTCTAGTTTTCATTTCTTCTTGAGGATTTATAATGATGTACTTATGTGGATATCCAGGCTCATATTTCCATTCATTTGGAATGACTAATACTGGATCTTTTTCAATAGGACTCGACTGTTCAACTGTAGGAAGTTCCTGATTATCTACGCGACTATCAGTCGGCTGATCCTACTGATCAGTCACCTCATCAGGAATGTTTTCACCTATATTGATAGATTTTGGAAATATGGAAATTTCCTCATCTTTAGGAAGTTTTTTATTCCTTAAGCGAGGTTTAGTGTCCACAAAAACAACATGTATAGATTCATCAATAGAAAGAGTACGTTTATTAAAAACTCTATATGCTCTACTAGAGAAAGGGTATCTAAGAAAAATACCTTCATTTCTTTTGGGATCAAACTTACCAAAATTGTCTTTTCCATTGGTGTGAATGAAACATTTGCAACCGAAAGGATAGAAATAATTGATGTTAGGTCTTTTACCTTTCCATAGTTCATATGGAGTATTTTTGATAAAGGTCGAATTAAGCATATGTTGATGATGTGACATGTTGTGCTTACAGCTTCTGCTCAGAAGTGGTGTAGAAGGGAGTTTTTCACAATCATAGTTCTTGCCATATCTTGCAAGGTTCTATTTTTGTGTTCTACCACTCCATTTTGTTGAGGTGATCTTGGAGATGAAAAATTGTGGGAGATACCTTGATCATTGCAAAAGTTCTTAAATGTTTTGCTTTCAAATTCTCCTCCATGGTCACTTCTTATGGCAGATATGTAGTAACTTTTTTCCCGTTGTACCTTCTTGCAGAAGACTTCAAAATTCCTTAATGCTTCATCTTTATGACTCAGAAAAATAGCCCAGGTAAATTGATAAAAATCATCTACTATAATAAAGGTATATTTTCTACTACCTATACTACCAGTTCTAGTTGGACCAAAATAGTCTATATGCAAGAGTTAAAGAGGTTTTGTAGTAGAAACTATGCTTTTAACTTTAAAAGAGGATCTGGTTTGTTTTCCTAGTTGACATGCATCACAGATTTGATATTTTGAAAAATCTAATTTTGGAAGACCAATGACAAGATCATGTTTGGAAAGTTTATGAATAGTATGCATGCTGGCATAACTAAGTTTTCTGTGCCAAACCCAAGGATCATTAATCATAGAGGCTAGACAAATCTGATTTCCAAGACTATCTATATTACTGATGGTGTAGACGTTCCTATCTCTATATCTAGAAAGAATAACTTTACCTGATTTATCTTCAATAAACCAACCATGCTTTTTAAAACGAACCTCATAATCATTGTCACATAGTTGGCTTATAGTGAGTAGGTTGTAGCCAAGTTCATCTACCAGGTATACTTCATCTACATCACATGATGAGCTGAGATAGACTCTTCCAACTCCAATTACATTTCCTTTTCATGTCTCCAAAGGTGACCGTTCCTCCATCTAGTTTGGTGACAGTTTTGAACAATTATTTGTCACCTATCATATGTCTGGAATACGCGCTATCAAGATACCATTTTCCTTTTCGATTTTTCTTACGGTGTTCCTGCAAAAACAAATTACTTATTTTTAGGTACCCAAGCCTGCTTGGGTCCTGAATGGTTAGTGTTTTGAATATTAGCTTGACTAGAGGGCTTGGGTTGCCAGACCCATCTCCTACCTGCAATGATTAGATGTATGACCAGGTTTTCCACAATAAAAACAGGAAGGGTTATTGGAATTTTTAGAGACTTTTTCTCCTCTGATTCTAAACCTGCAGTGGTTAGAGGTGTGACCATTTTTTCCATAACGAGTGTATGCATAGCGATTTCTAGTTCTATGTGACAAATTATGAGGAGCAGACTCATTTGATCTAACTGAGCTATGACTGGTGGATTTTCGCAATCCATTCAGTTGGAATTAAAGTTCATTAACTTGATATTGAAGCATATCTCTCTCAATTTCACAGACTTCTAATTTCATAGCCCAACCTTTCTTTTTTTTTTTTGGATTTTTTGAAGAACTTTCTCAATATTTGCAAGAGCAATATCAATAAATTCTTGAAGTTCATGACAGTTAGGACATGTAGGAAGACGTACCTCGCTTGTTCCTTCGTCTTCCATGAGACCAAGCTTACCTGAGTCTTCATCACTATCTTCTTTGATGGCTATGAAACACATGTTGGCAATTTCCTCATAGTTAGATTCTTCATCATCACTGCAAGCTCCAAAGGATTTCTTCTTTTGGAAATTTCTGCTTAGTTTCTTTTTTAGTTCAGGGCATTCGGCTTGAATGTGTCCATGTTTTTCACACTCGTAGCATCTTCTGTCGTTTTGTCATTTTCATTATTCATCTTCCCTTTTCTGAAATTTGATTTAGTTCTTCTGCTATTTTTGTTTTTCCTCATCATGCTTATTATAACTTTAGAGAGCATAGTTATGTTCTCATTTTGTTCTCCTCCTTCTTCTTCATTTTCTAATTCAACTGCGGTTGCTTTGAACGCAAATTTCTTCTTTTTTCTTGCTGGACTTGCCTGTCTAAATGTGTTTTCTCAAACGCAATTAGAGAACCTCTGAGTTCATCATAGGACATTTTGTCATCCTGACATTTCAAAGCAATAGCTTTGGATTACCAAATTGTGGGAGACTTCTCAGAATATTTCTGACGTGTTCTCCACTTTTGATTGGTCTACCAAAGGATTTTAAGTCTCTAAGGATTTTGCTGAACCTAGAGAACATTTCCTCCATTAATTCTCCATCCTTCATTTGAAACAATTCATAATCTCGAACCAGGAGATTAATCCCTATCTCTTTCACTTTGTTAGCTCCTTCATATGTGACTTCTAACTTATCCACATTTCCTTTGCAGTTTCACAGCTAGATATATTTTCATATTCTTCTCTGCTTATGGCATTGTACAATAGATTTTTTCTTGGCATTCACTTGGATAACATCTGCTTGTTCTTCAATGTAAAAATCTAAATCAAGAGGATCAGATGATACTATGATTTCACCGTCTTTATCCTTCTTTGGCGGAATTGGAAGATTTTCCTTTTTAACCACACGCCAGACCTAATATTATATGACATAGTGTAGGCCTTTATGCGCACTTTCCAATGTGAGAAGTGTTGACCGTTGAAGTAAGGAGGTCTACCTGAGAAGTTCCTTGTTAAAATTGTGCTCCAACAACTATGTTTGATGTCATGATCTTTTTCTCACTTGATATTAAGAAATATTTGTGAGTCCTCGCTCTGATACCAATTGAAAGTACAAGAGGGGGGAGGGAGGGTGGTGAATTATAGCCGATTTGTAAAACTTAGCTAACTATGTAGGAAATTAGTCGACTAAACTTCACACAGGAATTAATCGCAGCAGAAATAAATTGAGCAAGCAAAAAAGTAAAGGAGACGCAACAGTTTTTATATTGGTTCAGTACTGGTGTGGCACCTACGTCCAATTCCCTTGGGTCACAAGGGTTCTCTTAGATCTTTAGTAGGCTTTTACAATAGTCATGGTTTTAGTACGTTCACCACCAATGATATATAGCAACAAGGTTTCTTTCTAGTGTTGACACAACTCTTGTTTTATTTTCTAGCTCTTCCTATCTTTTGCAACACTTGTAAACTTAGGAATACAGTGTTTGTACTAAGAACTAGAAAGGTGTAAAAACAGATGTGAAGTTGCATGATCTTTTTGGTCCTTCTACTTCTTCTTTTATAGCTTGGTGAGTCTCCTGGGATCACATAGCAACAATGATTGGAGGCTTTTCCTTGTGAGACATAGATATCTAAGAGTGAGACCCAAGGTAGCCTCATGAATCTATCTTAAAAAGCGTGGCTAGATTCATTCTTAATCTTGAAGAATTTATTCCTTCACTTATCCTTGATTAGAGCTTCCGCAGATTGTCCTTGATTTGCTCTCTAGCCGTGATTGGCTCTCTTTCCTTTCTTGCGCGCTTGAGGATCTTTAGCAAGTCTGATTGATTGACTTTCCTTCCTTGTTCTTTGATTGATTGATTCTCTTTCCATTTGATGCAAAGTTCGAAATACATAATCATTGGGTTTCTCTGATTTCCCGTATGATTTTCTTTCCTTTCATCAATGTCGTTGCTCTTTGAATATGCACACAATGAGATGTCATTAGTCAAGGCTCTTTTAATTATTGTTCATTACTAAAATTCTAAATTTAACAGTACGTCGGGAGAATGCTAAAGCCTACAAGACATTTTCATCCAATTAATTAGCAACTGTCATTTTAATCCAATTAATTAGCAATCATAGGTAATTCGAATTACTATGTGGAATCGAATATCAATAGAATTGGTGAACCACAACCCGGGAATACTATCTGAAGTCGAATTCGTAAATAATTATTTCCTTGTTTGTTTGATTGTTATTACTTATCAATTTTTGCAATAGTGATTATTAACGCACCTTCAACTTCATAACCTTTAATGAATAAGAAATTCTAGTTTGCCTAGTAAGCAGTTAACGGCAAGTCTCTATGGATTCGACATCCAATTCTAAGTCACTTTAGTATTTATTGACCATGTATACTTGTGTGCTTTAGATAGACAAGTTTTTGACGTTATTGCCGGGATTTAGAAATTAATTGCTTTTCTATGTTGAGCTTTTATCTGATATTTGTTTAAGTTTTAATTTTAATTCGTCTTTATTTGTGGCATCTCCAGTATTGATTCTTGAAGACCGACTTGAAGAGTTCGACCCCGAGCACGGAATAGCTTTCAGAAGCGGTTCAGAGAGGCTAAAAGAACATGTGATCTTAAGGACCCGTTCAACTACCTGTAAAGATGGTACAGAACGTGGAACATGTTGTGTGATTGAGGTTGCCAGATCTAACATTGAGAACATGACCAATCCCGGGCCACTTTGAACTTAAGGAGAATACGGTACAGTTGTGCATGGCTGTAGAAACCCCCCCAAATTGAATTGAAAGAAACGAATGTGACCATATCCAATTTATTTGTAATCACATCAATTTTTTCTATTTTCAAAATCGAATAATAAGAAGTCAAAATGAAATTTGGTAAAAATGAATTGGACCGAACAATGAACATCACTGATTGCGCTGGGAGATAACATTGGGAAAATTTTATTTTGTATTTCATACAATTGTCAGTTGTATAAGATAACTTTTTTGTCTTACAGTTTTGTGGACCCAGAAGTACAAGATTAGGGTCCATAAATTTATAAGACAAAAAAAAGCCTCATACAGCTAGCGCAAATTGGACGAGACACGAAATAAAACTTCTCAATATTATTGGTTCCAACACCAGCTTCATTTAAATTTTTTTTAAAAAAATTAAACAGAGAGATCACCAGTCACGTGAACTTTTTCTTTTTTCTTTATCTGTGAAGAAAGTGTAGAGTCAAAGTGAATGCAACAAAAGTTAAAAAAGAAAAAAAAAAGGAGAACGGCCATTAAAACAGAACAACAATGAATGTAACAAGAAAATACCCAAAATGGAAAACAATGCTGCTGAAGGCAAACAACAAGACATTCCTCTACTGACTCCTTATACAATGGGAATTTTTCAGTTATCTCATAGGTATTCTTCTTCCAGATCAATTCTCCTTTTCTTCATTTTTTTAGGTTCATCATTTGAATTTTGATGTTTGATTCTTCCTGATTATTCATATTGGGAGATGCCCATATGGTTATGTTGTTCATCTTTTTGCTGTTAAAGGTTTCTGATTTCTGCAAATTAAAAGATACATATATGAGATTTAGAAGCAACTTCACTAGGTGTCGTCCAGAATACTAGCTGACCCGCACCCAAGGGTGTGGCCTAGTGTTCGATGAAGTATGTTTAGAACTATGAGGTTTTAGGTTCGATTCCTAGCAGAGATAAATAACACTAGATGTTTTGGTCCATCTTTCCAAGCCTTGGTAGATACAGTTATTTGCACGGAAACCACGGTTATAAAAAAAAATACTAGCTGACCCCAACCGCCCAAAAAAAAAAAAAAAAAAAAAAAAAGAAAGAAGTAGCAACTTTTATTAACCCCCTCTTTAATTTGGTTAAAACTTGAAATACAATTGCAACTAATGGAGATGAACTTCTGTTCCATTAGCTTTTTTGTTCTGGTGATGAGTTTTATATTTGATGCTTAGCTGATATTCCCAATTGATTCAAATTCTTGATGAGCGAGTGCAGAGTACAGACAGTGGCAGTGAACCAGTTACTTATGTCCCAGCCATCATCTAAAACTTCAAGCGAATTGAATTTACTTGTGTTAATATATTGATAATTATCTCATCCTTATTTGCAATTCATTTTAGCATTGAGTTTAGACATCCTATGATTGCATAGTCCTAAACATATGATGGTTAAAGATGGAAACTGGTACTTATTGCACTCTTAATGTTTTTCAGGGTTGTATTGGCACCATTGACAAGGCAGAGATCTTATGGCAATGTTCCTCAGCCACATGCTATCCTTCATTACTCACAAAGAACAACAAAAGGGGGTCTTCTAATTGCAGAGGCCACAGGAATATCTGACACTGCCCAAGGGTAACTTCATAGTTGTAGTTACTAACAAATACACTTTCTAAATACTGCTAAAATGTCTTTTTATTGAAGGTACAAAGATACACCTGGTATATGGACAAAGGAGCAAGTTGAGGCCTGGAAACCAATTGTTAATGCAGTCCATGCCAAAGGAGGAATCTTTTTTTGCCAAATTTGGCATGGTGGGAGAGTTTCCCATAAAGGTAACTGACTTTGCTACCAATCATTTTATCAAATCATATTTGAAGCTTTGAGATAACTGTCTCACTAAATGTAAACTTATGTGCTTCTTAATTGACTCCTTTTGTTCAGATTTTCAGCCCAATGGATAGGCTCCTATTTCCTGCACAGACAAACCATTAACACCTCAAATTCGTGCCAATGGTGTGGATGTTGCACAATATACACCACCACGGCGGTTGATGACAGATGAAATTCCTCAGATTGTCAACGATTTTCGGCTTGCTGCTAGAAATGCCATTGAAGCTGGTAAGAGACTTGACCACTTTTTGGAAAGCTGCTTCAGTCTGAAATTCTGGACTGGAAAATGGTTGCAACATATTTTGCTACGTTACTGCTTGAATAATTCCGCTGACTCATATGATGTGTAGCGGATAAAAAGTTTCCATTTGGTGAACTTGGTAAAACAGGATGAACTTCCGACATGTTTTATGTAGGAAGAGGTTATCTTTTCTTCAAATATGTAAAATCCTTATATGTAGAGTCTGCTTCACATATCGTTCAGCTGGCGCAACTTACTATATCTGAACATTTGATTAGAACTTTTGCTATAAACAACAATGTAGTGTGCGTGAACACTGTGACACGCACGGTCTAAATGGCTCTTCAGAATGACCAGAATGTCTCACTTTTCAGTTATCTCCATTATGGTTTCCTAAGAATCAGGAGAATTTTTTTTAGGTATAGACGTTTCACGGAAATTTTAAATATTGCAGAGCATTTTCTGATATAGGTGCTTTGTTAGATTGATTACATGGTGAGTTGTTAGTTGTGATGTATACTCCTTGCTTTGGTTATCTGTCCCTGTGCTGTCACATCAGTATTGTCGTCAAATTAACACCCTCCCTTGAACTAACTTCGCTTATATTTGTAGGATTTGATGGGGTTGAGATCCATGGAGCTCATGGCTATCTAATCGACCAGTTTATGAAAGACCAAGTCAATGATCGAACTGACCATTATGGAGGGTCTTTAGAGAACCGTTGTAGATTTGCTCTAGAAATAGTTGAAGCGGTTGGAAATGAGATAGGAGCTGACGGAGTTGGAATAAGGCTTTCACCATTTGCAAGCTACATGGAATCAGGAGACTCAAACCCGAGCGCTTTGGGACTTTACATGGCTGAATCCTTGAATAAGTATGGCATTGCTTACTGCCACATGGTTGAGCCAAGGATGAAAACAGTTGGGGAAAAAGTTGAATGTACTGAAAGCCTTGTACCAATGAGGAAGGCATTCAAAGTTACTTTTATGGTAGCGGTGGTTATGATCAAGGAGAAGGAAACGAAGCTGTGGTTGAAGACCGAGCTGATCTTGTTGCGTATGGACGTCAATTCTTAGCCAATCCAGATTTACCAAGGCGATTTGAGCTCGATGCTCCTCTCAACAAGTATAACAGGGATACATTCTATACATCTGATCCTGTTGTTGGCTATACTGACTATCCATTTCTGGAAACCACAGCATGATGTCAAGGAAGCATCGGATACGTTCTTTCTTTCTTTCTTTTTTTGTTTTATTTTTGTTGTTGGAGAGAGGGTTCGCCAGATGCTTCATATGTCTCACATAAAAAGTGATCTATCAATAAAGATCACTAGCATTTTATGCACTTGACTTATGTATGTTTTTTACATGTTTCCTCTCATGTGTTTTATCTTTTCTATCGAGAGAGAACTTATAACCAACTCAACTCCAACACTAATTCGACTCTGAACGAATGTACGTATTAAATAAATAGTATTCCCTCCGTTTCAATTTATGTGAACTTATTTCCTTTTTAGTCCGTGCCAAAAAGAATGACCCCTTTCCTTATTTGGAAACAATTTACCTTTACACAATGATTTATAGCCACACAAAATATATGTGTCTCATTTTACACCACAAGATCAAAAGTCTCTCTCTTTTTTTAAACTCCGTACTCAGTCAAATGGGTTCACATAAATTGAAACGGAGGGGTAAGAGAGAAACCTAATTGCCCTAGCTCAAGTGGCAAAGGATGGTGGATTTGTGTCTTAGGGTTACAGGTTCAAGGCCCCACACCATGTAAAACAAAGCCTGGTATTTAAGTGGAAAAGGGTAGAGGGGCGTGCCCATTATTCACCGAGTTTCGAAGGCTCCGGTTGGTCCAAAAGATCGGCCCCAAACGAATTTCTCGGTCATCAAAAAAAAAAAAAGACCTACTTATGCTCCAAATTTACTCAAAATAAAGAATGGAAGGTGTACTCTTTAAGTTCAAGGAATGGAAGGTATACTCTTAAGAGAGAACTTATAATCATGTCTCCCATCATTCATTATCTCCGAACTAGGGGTGTGCATTCGATTTATCGATTCGATTTTGATCCTTATCGATAATTACTTATCGATTATCGATTTGTACATATGCTTATCGTTATCGTTTCAATAAGGTTTCGATTTTTTCGATTTCGATTTATCGATTTTGGGAGCTTATCGATTCGGTTATCGATTACACCAATAAGAAAATTTGCGGGATTCCACGAAAAGTATATCGCTATAAACGCACCTAACTAATATGGACAGAAAGAAGCTAAAATAAGCCGAACACCGTTTATAACATAAAAATTGTGTCAACAAGCACATGCAACAAAACTAAAGTAAGGGATCAAATGTATGTCATCAACACTCCAACGGTATAAAAAAAAAAAATACATCATCACGGCTAATTCTGTTTTCCATTAATTTGAACTTCATTCTCTTGATCTTTAAATATGATCATTCCTTAAATGTGGTAGAGGAAATAATAGAGTTAGGGACTTAGGATAAAGGAAAGGGTATTATAGAATAAGGGTAAAAAAAAATATTTTTTTTTGTCTTTTTAGTATATCTTATGGGTGACGCATTCTATATAGATTAAGGAAAATGATATTGTATAGCCGCTTTCAAAATAGTAGCGGAATATATATATATATTCTGTATGTTATATTAAAAAATTATAGTAAAAATTTTATACACTTTTTCTGCTACCAAATATCTTGCGTAGGCTAAAAGTGATAATACCCCTATAGATTAGCTATAAGATATTTGTGATAAATTAATTAATCTACACAAATAGGTAACAAGTGTCTACACTAGGGGTGTGCATTCGATTTATCGATTCGATTTTGACCCTTATCGATAATTACTTATCGATTATCGATTTGTACATATGCTTATCGTTATCGTTTCAATAAGGTTTCGATTTTTTTGATTTCGATTTCGATAACAAATAATCGATTCGATTTATGGATAAACCGATTCGAATGCACACCCCTACTCCAAACATTTTGTTTCTTGTGTTGATGGGGCAGGAGAACCTTGCCCCATCACCCAACATGGAGGAATTGAGTGGGATTTCACTTATATGTGGATTGAGTATTATTAGTGTTAATGTGAGGAAAATGAAAATAATGGTCCACCTTGCTTACCATCTTTTGCGCAGAAAAAAGCCAGTGGAAATGTAATATTAAAATATGTCCTGATTTTTATGTTGGTTGTCTTTTCTTTCCAATTAAAGGTTCATTTTTATGTTGCCATAACCTGATTTATTTATTTTTTCCATCTCTTACTGATTGCTGTAACGACCCTTGGTTAATTCATCACAATTGTTACTTGTATATCTCTCCAAATGGGTAAGTTACTGTTCTGATGCACCAGGAACTCTAAATTCGAAATTTAGTTTTGATAACATCCCTCCATAAGTTCTCCTGGCCACTCCCTAACCTATATAGCCATTCAAATTGAAGGCATTTACTCTATTTGTATAATTTTCAGAAACCACTAATGCTTATTATGCAGTTCTCTTACCATTAGAGAATCTCCTGTTATACCTCGCAGAAATCAGAAACAACTAATGCTCATTATGCAGACTTTTAACCTAAGAGAGTATCCTGTGTAGGTGGTGTCATTGCACTATATGCAAATTAAAATACAGAAACAATTACGCCTCAGCCCCAAACTAATCGAGGCCGGCTATATGAATCATCGGCATCCATGTTTCTCTGTTAAAAGACCCATCTAAAAATTCGATATTCAGTTCTTTAAAACAACATATTAGAACCTGACAACATCTGCTAATAAAAATAATAAACAATTAAAAGGGGCAGATCGTCAGTCACTATTTTACTTCACAAGTCTAGGATTTGATACAGATATTTAAACTTCTTCAATACTCAATGAATTCAAACTTTTAATATCCCGAGTAATCTGAGAATCTAAGAATTAATAGACTAAAATTCAACAAGTAGGAGATAAATTACATAGGATACAAAAGCTGGATAAATCAGATCCCACTAACAAACCGATACGATCCCCGAAATACACCCCAAATAAAATTGTGGCATCCACCTCCGAGGCAAGGCAAGATATCCAACAAACAATTAACCTTACTGTCGAAAATATTGCTTTTCTGCAAACTTCAACAAGGCAAAGACTGGCTAAGGCTTCCATAGTTTCATAGTGCAGTCTTCTCCATATGTGGCGACAAGGTTTATATGAGGATGGTGTGTAATACCAATAACTTCCTTTTCATGTACCTGCCAGAATGCAGAGAGTATAATGTTCAATCACTTCAATCTCTCCCCAACGAAAATGAGAATGCAAGTCTTAGAACCAATGCAAAGCCATATTTTCACATAGTATGCCAATAAAAGCATTAATAAAAACAACGAATAACACATGGTAGATACAAACTTAACCTCAGCATAAAAGCTTACCTTCATCAGATGCTCCAGTTTGCCTGATTGAAAACCAAAGCAGTACAAATTTCTGTCGAAATGTATAAAACACCTCATTAACCCAAGATTTTTTCAATACAAAGTTCATAGGTATAATAGAAAGCACTTCATCAAGTTCATATAACTGATATACACATTGACGGTTAGAAAGAAAGGAAAAAGAAATATATCGGAACTCTACAACTAGCGAGGAATTTTATAAGTAGCTCGAAGACAGCAAAGGAGTTTCACATTAATTCCTTAGACTGCACATATATAATCCACCAGCTAAACTTAGTTGTAAAGACAACTCCAGATAAGAGGTCCTTGAAGTTTTAATGTAATAGAAGCAGGATGAGAAATTCACCATCTAATACCATTGGTACTCAAATTGCAATAGTGCGAAGGACTTAAATTTTGGTCATACCTGTCTTCACCAACAGAGTAAATCCATTCACCTTTTGGTGATAGACAAGCAGCGAGAAAATCTCCACCTTCTCTTTTACCAGATGAGAAACTTTTAACAACCTACATCCAAAAATTGCAGAAGATTAACTCATGCACAGTTTGAGCTCTCTAAAATTCTGCAATGTGCAATCATTTAATCTACTATAATTTTCTGATAAGTACATTGACCATTATAATTACCTTATTTAACTTTTTATTAATAAGAATTAGTTCCATTTCTACAAGAACGTGTGCCTGATTGTTGGAAAACCCATTTTTCACCACTCTAGTCTGTTTCCAACAAAATTTAGAGAGAATCTCCGGATATTATTGATGCCAGCTCAACTACAATGCATAATTTGAATACTATTGTACTCATCCCACTTCCCTCTCCGTCTTTCATATAAAGTGCGAAAGGTGACGCTGCAAACAAATTCTTTTTGCTTCTATCAACACACACAGAGAGACGCATAACATTCACATGTACATAAAACTTCAGGAGATATTTAAATCATTACAATTCTTTTATCGTCATTCAGCCTATATGCATTTGGTCTTTTTGTAACCCAAAACCAACTACTATCCACACTTAAAAGCAAACCATGACAAAGTAGAATCCAGCAAACTTTGGAAGTTGTCACTTGTCAGATATGGTTTACAGGGAGAGTTGCTCAAAATATAAGCAAAAGGCCCAATATATTGTACAACACCAGACCATACTCAACCGTGAGCATAGACCTTACCCCCCAATAACACTGGTCTTGCTAGTCATTAAACCACCGGAGCATCATTAGTTTCAACAGAAATACGAATTAATGAAGTTCTCAGGAGGCATTATTAGTTTCAAGGAAATACAAATGCAATTTTAGCACTAATGATTTCCCTGAAGTTTGTAAAAACACTTAAACAATATGCACTAATCACGTAAAATTCCTCAAAAATAACAATTAAAATATTCAGCATAATATACAACCCGCTTTTCATCTACCCTGTAACGTATAGGCAAAGTAATTAGTAATTACATATAATTAAACTACCAACAAAATAGAGCGGAGATTACAACACTAACGCAACTATGATTACCTGTCCTTGAAGTGTCATGAGATAAATAGATGATGTCTTGTTACACACAATAATGTGGTCAGTATTCTTAGGGAAAAGATGGACAGAGTTCACAGATGCATCACCGCCCTGCAGAGGCAAAGATGGAAGCCACAAACGAGTTCAAAAACAATATTTCATGTAAGCATCCTCCGAAAATTAAAAAAACCAAGAAAAAGATAGTAATGCCCCTAAGAGAGTTGAATACCCTTAATGGAGGTGGCGGTCTAAATGTTTGTAGACACTCGGTTGTTTTCGAATCCCAGACCTGTTGTAGGTATCCCAGACAAATTACGGTCAAAGAACTATGTAGATATCGAAAGAATCTTAATGCAGATAACTACAACACACTTGTGTCTCAATCACGAGTTCTAGGTTGCAAGTAACTTACCTTCACTGAGCCATCACTAGATGCGGTAATGACTCGAGATCCATCACTAGTAAAGATAGCGTCATTAACATAAGACGAGTGGCCGCGAAATTCTTTTAACAACTTTCCTGACTTCAGACCGTGAATTCTATTTGATAAAGCAAAGAGATATCAGAGAATGAAAGACATGCATCTCCCAATCAAGACTGACAGCAATTAATTTCTATTAAAGGAGCCCTTATCCTTTTCTTTTATTTCCCTCCACCAGTTTGCAGGAAGATAAAAGAAGGGGGTGATTGCATCTCTGAGGATATCTTTTAAGAGAAGAAGATCTCAGTGACGAACATCCACTCACAGACATGCCATCAAAACAACAAAAAATGTAATAATAAAAAATAACCTTGCTGTGCTGTCAAATGACGTGCTTAAGATCTGAGTTCCATCTCGAGAGAAGGCTATACTGGTGACACCCTGAGAGTGTGCACGTTCAAGACGGCGCAAGCACTGACCCGTCCTTATGCGCCAAACCTATCATGACAGTATCAATGTAGAAACATCAGATATCAATAATCAGAGTTAAGATAACATATAATACCAAAAGTGCAAAGGGAAGCAGCAGGTGCAATAGCAAACACCGAGAGTGCTCACGAATGCTCTGTGCACAGCCCCAGTGACGAATCCTTTTGCCTCTTTTTTTTTTTACTTTTTGACAGAGCAATTGCCTGAGCAGGTCATGATCACTTCCCATGGCAAATGAAAAGATAATAAACAACTTTCAACTCTACCCTAAATAATCATGTTAGGTCAAACTGGGATAACAAATAGAACAGCTTGAGTACTTTCTATTGCTAATTCTCACACGTTCAGACCATTGGAATATGTTCTTGGTATGCACTGGAGTCAACTTAATACATCAGACTTGGGATGGATCTCTTCTTTGTGAGTTGAAAAGTTTGTCCCCAAGTACTGAAACTATTTGAAGTGAGGCAACATAGAAATCCAAAAATACATGCATCTCTACAATGCAACTGCTCTAGAAGAAGAGACAGAAGGGGCAAGGAACCAGTGATACCAAATTTAAGACTGGTAGATCATGCCAAGCTCTTCAGACTCGCTTCAGAAAAAGTTGCAGAGAAAATAATTAAAAAAAAAAAAACAGATAGGTATCAAATTAAACGCTTACCTTTATTTTTCCATCTTGAGACCCAGATGCAAGCATTTCCGAGTCTCTGCTGAAATCAACACAAAGGACAGCATCATCATGCATCATAAAGGTTTCCTACAGAATATGCAGCACGTCAGCAAATATAAAGTGCCTTACAAGCATGAACAACACAAGTTCGAAAATAGCTAATACAAATTTGAGTCCATTTACTATCCAGGTCCTCTTTTCAGAAATCATTCAACCTTCTTCAGGAAAGCTTCCATCAAAGATTTTTTAAGCACCAAAAGTAATATGCAGGCGTGACAGTGACCATGGCAGATTAGTTTACTTCCCAGAAAATAAGGACAACTCAGAAAACCAAGTACATACACAAAGATATAAATAGGAACTCACATCAGCCTGGTACTGGAGATCCTTCTTCAGTTTTCCACTTATGTGGTCCCAAACCTGGTGGACGGATGATAAAACTGAGTTAACTCCCATTATCAACAAAGAAAACGAAGTTGTAGACTTGCATACCTCAATAAATCCATCAACTGAACATGAGACAAGGAATTGTCCGTCTGGTGAGAACCTAGCACACTCTGGGTGACTTTTCTTCCCGAACTGCAGGCAAAACAAAACTAGTAAAATAAACATTTTATTGGATTTGAATCCCTACCCTCACCTTAAAGAAAAGGAGAAAAGGTTGAACGTTATGATATATTCAAAGAAATTAGTTAAAAAACATCAGGAGTGTGCAACCACCATAACAATGCAAAAGGACAAAGCAATGATTCTGAAAGTTTATTTATCTGTACATATGAGAAACTATAACATATTCCTATTCCATGTGCATGACAATTGTTTCATGCAGTCAACAAAAAAGACGGCCCCAGGAGTTCATTGGTCTACTTTATACTATCTTTGCGAAAGATAAAAAGAAGTTGGAACCTAAACGTGAAAAATAAGCGTGACTGCGTCAGGAAAGCTAGACTATCAGGCACAAATAAGCAGCTATAGTTTTGAAGGCAACCTCACTGACTGCCAGATAACTAAAGCATGGCAAATGAGAAGAAAACTTTCTCAAGCTATTTTATGTTATTCCTTTATCATGTCTATTTATAAATATACAAGTATGACTTACAACAAAGAAAATTGTCAACTTCATGAAACCTCCTGCTCATCTGGAAATGCAAGAAGAAAGATTCTAAGGTTTTGCCTCTTGTACTTATTTTTTTTACAAAGGAAAGAAAAACAAAAAGATCCATGTACCCAACTGCTACATACAGACAAGAATTTTCTGCTTTGCAAGTTAACAAATTCAAGGGAAACAATAAGAGCCATCCACTCCGCACAAAAATTGGATAGTATCCTTTGAAAATTCTGAAATTTTGCATTTATTCTATTTCTCCCAATGGCAGAGGCGGATCCAGGATTTAAATTTGATATGTTCGACCTTTAAAGTTCTTAGCACTAAACTCATTGTACTATTATGGGTTCAGATCTAAAATTTGTTGAAATTTTAGTGGGTTTTCACAGATATCTCATCGGTCTGCGTCAGAAGTACTGGGCAAATGAACCCGTTGCCTTAGAGCTGCATCAGCCACTGCCCAATGGTCCACTCTCAATATTGCATCTCCTTTATTCAGCGTCTTATAAACTGTTATTTCTTATACAACCTCCTCCATGGCTCCACCCTGCTCCTACTGGATAAGCTAAGCCACCTTAAATATCACCTCACATCTCACATCATGTTTTCCTTGCCTCCAACTGAAGCTGCTAAGTCTAGATTGGGCTTGTACTTCATTATCACAAAGAAATGGTTTTCTCTTTGAGATACATATCAGCTTGCTGCAATAGGATTTTGCATCTTGGACCTCCATTTGTTACTTTTTTTTTTCTACTTTTTTTTAGGTTAGATGAAAAGAGAAAACCCGAGAATGAAAAGAAGAAAACATTGAACTGACGGCATCACCAGAAAATAAAAACAGATGGCTGGAAAATATTTTCAATTTTCATTTTAAGCTCTCCCAAAAAGAATTTTCTCGATTTAAGTAAAACTTGATTAGAGTTCAGATTAAGTTTCTTTCATATACGTCATTATTCTGGCCAAACACCATGGAGTAAAACCTGCAAAGACCCTATGGCCTATACGGAAACGCAACCTTGAGAAAAAGAAAAAAAACAGGGAAAAAGATTAGGTAAAATAGCAAGGGTATACATATCTTAATGAGAAGCCAAATGGAATAAGTGCACATCCCCACAGGAAAAAATAAAGGAAAATAAACAATGACAATGATCACAAGAAAAGAGACTCAAGAAAGTACAGCATGACGCTGCTTAACTATTTATTTTGTTAGATGAAGAGAGTGAAATCAAAACATAGGTGGATGGGGAGCTGGGATCAAAGAAGAGACACTCCTTTTTTTTTTAATTGCTGAAGAGCAACAACAACAACTACAACAACAACAACAACAAACCCAGTGTAATTGCTGAAGAACAAACAAAGAAAACTTAAATAAATTGAATTGACCATGTCCTCTATATTTCACATAAGCAATTGTCTGACCACATCTGATCTTCTAGGTTTTAACAGAAAACGAAATGCGAAAAGTAAAACTATAGACCAATCTCTACCGGCAAATTTGCAGAAAGGAAGATAGAAAAATACTCTTTAATACTGAAAACTACAGTAAGTCAGTAATTTCTTTTTGCCCACAATAAATAGAGAGAGCAGTGACGAAAAGCTGATCGTGCAGTGATATCTGAACATACATGCACAGAAACTGAAAGAATGGAACAAATTCCACGGATTTCAGAAAATTTAATCGCAAAACAACATGAGGTATTTGATGAAATCAAATAACCACCAAAACACACAATTGCATGTTTTCATCTAAAAACAAAATGAATTTGACAAGCTGAACTGAGATAATAAAACCAACCTTAATAGTGTGCCCAAGAGTTGTTGGATACATATCTTCTTCATCTTGTTTCATGGCAGCTGTTCCTCGGAATAGGTCAAATTGAGTACCAGGTGGAAGTAGACCTGAAATGAGACGGAAAAAAAAAAAGATATACCCAAAAAGGAGTCATATTGGCATGCTAGTAAAGGAAATTAATTCTAAAGACCGTTTGGATAAAGTGATATTTGCGCCATAGATCAACCACGAAAATCCTAAAATTAAATATGTCACTTAACACAAGATAAAAGAAAAAGTATGATTCTATCCTTGTTTGAGCAACATATGTGCTTTCATCCAGTATTGGTGTGTCAAGATGGGATAAAGTGTGCTAACTGTTTCAAGACAAAAAATTGGCTCTGGCGCTCATGAGCTACTAAAACCATAGGCAAGAAGATGCAGTCTATCAGTTCTCGCACTTTTTGCTGCTCCTTGTGCTGTTTGTTAGAATACTTCTTATTCACTGATATAAGAGACATATATCAATGTTTCAGATCAAAAATTGGTCCTAGGATTTGAAACAAAGAAGGATCTAGAACCCATGAGCTCCTGAGAACTAACACCTGCCTCCCCAAAGTGAAATAAAGAGGCAGAGATTATTCATCAATGATCGATACTGGTGTGTAATGTAGGACCCAAAATTCACCATTCTCGCCAACATATAACAAATAGTTATTTTTGAGGTCATTGATAAAGCCTGTAGTTTGCTCTAACTTAACAAATGCAAAGTGCTCGTAAGTCGCTTATAAAAAAAAATGCAAAGTGCTTATCAGTCTGATGTTAAATTTCAATCTGAAAAATGTATCCAGTAATATAAAGAGTAGAAAAAATGTATTGATAATTATAAATCTCACCTTGATGCTGCTGCCACTTCAGGGCCTGACCGATCAAAGCCATTAGTCGTGAAGGTGGAACAACAGAAACCTCTTGAGAGAGTGCTGAAATACAGCCAGGGAAAATATATCATAATCCAGAGTACAGATAATAATATGCCTCAGCATATATAAATGACATTATGAAGCTCGCCAGATATTCAAATCCAACATTATCACCTACATTCTCATCCCATTTACCCTCACTTTCACAGCATTTGTGAATTGGTGCAGTTGTACAAATGATAAGAAACAGTAAAAAGTAAGTATTGAAAAATGAAGAGCTACGAGTATGTAACACGGTGCAAATCTAAGTTTGAATTCATTATCAGATGAATCTTAGGATTTGGATACGGATAGGGGTACCCTGTACGGTCCTCATAGATTTGGTCTAGTAGTAAGAGCGCATCGACTAATGTGTAGGTTAGGTGCACGTCACGCGTTCAAACCCCGCAGCAAACCAAAGCTTGGTATTAAATGGAGGGTAGAGGGCGACCCCATTGTCCATCAATTTCAAGCCGTGCAGTAGTGGCCCTCGGAGATATCTCAATTATCAAAAAAGAAAAAAAAGGATATAGGTGTCTTCTGCCACCGTACATTTACCAAGATATATTCTTAAAACTAACTCCTCAGTTTCATGTGGAACAGACCAAAACTGACTGCAAATAATCCTCACTAAATATGTGTACTATCAGGTTTATGTGTAAAGCTGCAGAAACTGAAACAATGGCAACCTTGTGCAATTTGTGCACGCCTCTTTTCTTTGGTTGAATCTGCATAAGCCTGCAGAAATAATATTTGAATGCAACGTCAAAAGCCAGCCTAGCTTGTCCACATGATATTTGAATGGAATATCAAAAGCCAAACTCAGCATATATTCAGGCCAAAGTTAACAAGAACTTTGCGGAGTGGGAACCAACGAATTTAGAGAAGCCTAACACAGTTTTTTCGTAAATATAAGATATTTTTCCCATCACAGAGCAAAGCTACTTGAAAGGAATTGCAAACTAAACTAGAGGACAACCTACGAGGGTATTCAAAAAAACCAAGAATGCTTTTTCTTTCTCTGTATCTTTTTGTTCTTGGTTAAATCTCACCAGTTTACGGCTATGATTCACAGAAGAAAAAAAAGACCATACAACTTTAATCATTTTCTTAGAGAATGATACTAACCTCATGTGGATCAAAGTAAGTCCGGACTAGCAGATGTTCAAGCCTCAGATATCTTTCTGGTTGCTCCTGTTTAATGACACCCATCACGTTTGTTTGTCTTAAAATAGCCCTTGCAGTATCCATCTCCCGAAGTTCAATCATTTCCAAAACTATCTATCAGATAAGGAAAGCAGTTAAGAGCACAATTCGATACCAAAACGAAAGCAAAACAGGTGACTAAGTACTTCAGGAAAAAAAAATAGGCAAGGAAAAGATACACAATTGATGATTTTTTTTCTTATAATCTTCGAAATTGATGTTTTTCCATCATTTTGAAGCTCGTCCTAATTCAGCACCTTACTAGAAGAAGCACGAAGCCAAACTCTAAGTTCTGTCTTGTGCATGTATGCAGCAAAGACTATGTATGAGCCTGATGCCACGTTAGCTGTAGGCATCACAATAAGAAAGAATGGTGCATGCAAAACATTAATTATATGTTTTAAAAAAGCACAAATCCCTTCATTATATTAGAATGTTAAGTGTTGTGGAGAGAGTTATTATGTTAGAAGTGATCACTTCTAGACAAATGTCAAAGTTACATCGTGCTTTACTCTTATAAGTGTCTTATCTTCATCAATTATCGAGTTATCAGTTCACTCTCTACTACTTTCTCACTTGAAAGCATAGTCCATATAATTTTTGACAGACTCTTAACTTCTGCCTACCTGATAGCAAGCTTATGATGTCTGTCCATCTAAGTTTTTCTTTATAGAGTTTTACTATTCTTGCTACTTCCCTGTGCCTGTTACAGTTGGCACTAATCCTATTACAGGAACCATCCAATAGTGCCATGCCTATTTTAACTGACCGTTCTGTGAGCATTACACCTCTTTCTGATGGCTGTTCTGGCAACAATGTCCCTCTTTCAAGTGACAGTGTGCAATATCATGCTTCTTTTCCTGTAACTGTTTGGCAATAGCATGCTCAATTCATGTAACCGTTCGGTGACACCACCACTCTTTGGCAAGTATTCGGCCATTCTTCCAGCTATTCTGGTCATTGTTTTGACCAGTTTTTAGGAAGATATTTTTTTCTCCCAAAAACCTTTCGTGTAACACTATTTATGTAGCTTTCCATGACCATCCACTATTTTGCTGATGGTTTACTTTTCTCTGTTTTCAAAATAAACAAACTCAAGCTAGCTTTCCTACCATTGGGTTTGAGGGGGGGTGTTAGAATATAGGAGTTTCTAAGTTCTTAGATAGATGATGTCCCACATTGAACACATATTATGTGTTATGTTTTTACTTTATAAATAGGTGAGCAGTGAGACGGGTATTCAATAAATTATCAAGCAACCAACATATCTTTCTCTTCCTTTTTCCTCTCAACCCATCTGAGAGGAAAAATTCAATAACAATGAAGAATGTCCGCACACAAAACTGCCATCTTTTACTTTGAATACATGAAATTATAAAACGTATAAGATATCAATAGAGGACCTTCATCTTCACTGTATAAGATATCAATAGAGGACCTTCACCTCTACCTATCCGATGTTTCATCCATTTTAGGTTCTATTAATTGGTAGTTACCGGGTACCAACGTTGGTGGGAGGTAGCAAGATCAGTGGAATAGTCAAGGTGCGGAAGTTAGTGCGGACACCACCATCAAATTTTTTTATATTAATTTTATAACAACTATATTCACAAGGCGTGAACCTAAATGACTATGCATAAATCACTCCTACTTGTGTGTAGAGGGAGGGCAAATAAGAGCAAAGGGGGTTCAATTGAATCCCCTTCATCAAAAAATTATTCTATGCAAATATGGTAAAAAAAAAAAAAAAAATCTGTTAAATTACTATATATAAACTGTTGAATCCCCTTGCATAAGGTAGTGGTAAAGGGGACTTTATCCCCCAAAAAAAAAAGTTAAGGTAATGGTAAAGGGGATTCAAAAATTGATTTAGATCACAAGTTCAAATCTCAACTATAACATTCTACAGTATTTTCTGAATCCCCTTAATAAAAATTACTGGCTCCGTCACTGTTGACAAGATCGTAGAGAAGGTGAATACCTGCTCATACAAATCCTCAAGTATATGTCTAGGAAGCTTAAGTTGAGCAACTTGAGGTAATACTGCATCCCATCTTCCACTATTAATATCAGCAACAAATGTTTCAAGACTATCCACTGTATTCAGTGAAACTTGGCACTCATTTTGTAAAACCTGAAAACTTTGATGCAATGAATTCTCCTTGCAAAATTGAAGAACTATCTTAATCACACTGCAAGCAAAGAAAAACATATAATCATTATATACACAGTGCTCATAAAAACAAAAACATATACTTATATAATTAAAATTGGAACTTACTCTCGAGCTTCGATTTCAAGGGTAGAAGACATAGCTGAGTGTAAAACCCTAATAAAACCCCGCTTAGAAATTAGAATGTAAAACTTGAAAGAAAATTACAACATCTACAGAAGAGAAAGGGCGAGTGCAGGAGAGCGAGGGATTATTGTTTTGAGGCAAGTTTTGTCTCCTATTATAAACTGAAGAAAAGAAAAGGGGAAAATAGTTCCCCAACCCAATTATAATTTCAGTTTCGGTTTTTCTATTTAATTAAACTACGTTCAACCATTTCCTTATATAATTTCAGAAGAGAGAAAGGTTTGATTTCTGTTTGATTTACTTACACGCACTAGTTTCACGAATACTTGTCATATGTTTACCCGTAAAACGATACGAATTTATACATGATTTATAAATAAGTAAATTAATTTAATCCAAAAATAATAGATAAATTAGGTAAAAATATAAAACTTAGCCTTCATATTGAAATGAATCGGCAGATATCTTAGTTCCGGAAGAAGTAAGAAAAATATAAATAAGCAAGAAAGTAAAATGTTATTGAGCTTTTGATAGAGTACACTATAATGTATAATGTATACTTCTTGGAAAATTCCTCTTTACAATGATTATAGAACTTACTATTTATAGTTACACCTAGGTAACAAAGGTCCTATGATCAAGTTCCTCTTTAATGACAATTATGAGGGACATTAAAAAATGTATACTGGTGGACAGTTAATGACATATTCTCTGTAACGTATCATGCATGTAATACTGTAGAATATTCTTCATTGAATGTTATCAGACGACGACATTTATTTTGTCTTTATGAGTATCATTCTCTCTGATGACAAGTGAGATCATTGCCTTCGGGTTTGACTATCTTTTGTCTTTGGCTCCACATATCGCTTTTTCATGCAATCATAAAATATGAACATATTTTACCTCATAGAGTAAGGTAAGTTTATACATTAAGGCTCGGATAGATGGAAGAAATCACCTAGTATTTTTTTTGCCTCTGTTTGATTTAATGCATTAAGAGTATAATATACCAGACATAATTTGTACAATTTTGTTCTTGTTTATAAAGTAAATAAAAAGGATAAAAATTAAACAAAAGTTATTCTGTCTTTTTAAATAATTTATACATAGCTAATTTTTGTTTGAATTATCATAAACATTATGATACGTTGGATTTGTTAGGGATATAGTAGATACGCCCTAGATCCAATATCATATTTGATGATTTGAATATATTTTTGTGAATGTTATTTGATATAAAATATATATGGCATTTGATATTCTTTTATCATTATTATTAATTGCTTGATTTATTTGATAAGGTCCTTGATTAAATTTTGAGACTTGTCATCGTGTTGGAGATCATGATAATGAGAGTAAAGTTTCTTATAATTTAATCTAAATTTGTTCTTGATCGTAGGATTATTAATTTGGACATTAGTAATCCGGTTAGATCCATATTTATGTGATCGTCTTTATGGGATAAAGATTAGTTGATCTCATTAACTAAATTACATAGATAGATGATGCATATAGAGATATGATCATTGAAGCGACTCATTGGATAATTCCTAATGGTTAGAATTACCATAAACTGTCAATAGGATATTCTCTTGAAGAATGTGATGTAAGAGTTTCCTTTGACCTAAGATCGTCATAGTAATTGACAAGTTATTTATTGTGCTTTGATACCAGACACATATGGCCCTAGAGCGATAGTTGAAAGGATATTGGGTACGATTAAATACTTGTAGAATTAGTGATTGATCAAGATGGAATATGTCAACTCTTGGTAATGAGTTTAAGCTCCATGTTGTCATGAATTATAAACGACCAAACTAAGACCTTGGCCAAAGGAATTGAATGAAAGAAGAAATGAGTTTCTTAGGTCATTCAATGGTCGATTATATTTGACATGAACACATAGTTGGTCGCCTATTAGGATTTGCAAGTTGAATCATATCCTAGGGTGATCCAGAGCTATAATGATAAAAGGAATTACTACATTATTCTTCTACTAGTTCTTGAGAGTAAATTGTATACTTCATGCTATTCGGTCGTTAAGGAGTGTTGCTAGATGTGTCGAAATAAAATTCTATATTCTGAGGCCTTAAAAAACCTCTTTCGGTCTCACCTCGATTTGCATGCATAGTCCGGGCGCGTAGCCGGAAAGCCATTATGTGAAAATCTGTGAAAAATGATGAATTTTGCCTTTAAAATTAATTAAGTTGACTTCGGTCAATATTTTGGGTAAACGGACCCCGACCTGTGATTTGACGGTCTTGAAGGGTCCGTAGGAAAATATGGGACTTGGGCGTATGCCCGGAATCGAATTCCGAGGTCCCAAGCCCGAGAAATAAATTTTTAAAGAAACTTATTTTCTGAAATATATATGAGTTTTTAGAAATAAAAAATGTTTGGAAGTTGATGGTACCGGGCCTGTATTTTGGTTTTGAAGCCCGGTACAGGTCTTATATGTGGTTTAAATCGAGCCTGTAAAATTTGGTAAGAAACGAAAGTCATTTAATGTGATTCGGACTCGTAGTCGTGAAAATTGATACTTTAAAAGTTTTGAGATTTTTCTTAGATTTCTATGCTAAATTTGTTGTTTAAGATGTTATTTTGGCGATTTGATCGCACGGATAAGTTCATATGATGTTTTTGATTTAGTATGCATGTTTGGTTTGGAGCCCCAAAGGCTCGGGTGAGTTTCGGGTAGGTTCCGAGGTGTTTAGGCTTAGGAAAACACTGTTATTGCATCAGTTCTGGTGTAACGGCATTTGCGAGTCAAGCACCGCAGGTACGAGCTCGCAGGTGCGAATAGTGGGTCGTAGGTGCGGTTCAGCCTCTCGCAGATGCGAACAAGCTTCCGCAGAAGCGGTTCCGCATGAGCGGGTCTCCCCTTGCAGATGCGGCCCCAGTGGGCCTAATCATTTCCGCAGAAGCGGTCTATTTTCCGCATGTGCGACTGCGCAGGTGCGACCCAAGCACCGCAGGTGCGAGAGTCGGGCAGTGGAGTCTTTTAAAACAAAACTTCAGCATTTTCTCTTTCAAAATTTCATAAAAATAGAAGGCCTAGAGCGATTTTCTCAAGAGATTTTCTTCCCAATTCATAAGTAAGTGTTCATTAACTGATTTCTTTCAACTCTCTAATGTTTTTCATCAACTTTTATCTAAAATCCTAGGGTTTTAATGGTAGAAAATTGAGGATTTGGGTAGAGTTAGGGCTTTGATTAATTGGGATTTAGACCTCGTTTTGGGGTCAAATTTTGAAACTTATTGCATATTTGGGCTCGTGGGTGAATGAGTGATCGGGTTTTGGTCCGAACCTCGAGTTTTGCCCAAGCGGGCCCAGGGATGATTTTTGACTTTTTGGGGAAAATGATAAAAAACGTATAATTAAGCATTGGGTATGAATTCTTTAGCATTTATTGATGTTGTGAAATCAACTTGGACTAGATACGAGTTGTTTGGAGGCGAATTCTAAAGGAAAAGCGGTGTTTGAGGCTTGAGTTGGCCGTGAAAGTTTGAGGTAAGTGTTTGGTCTAACCTTAGCTTGAGGGATTAGGAGTTGTGTCCCATTTGCTATGTGTTATTAGTTGAGTACGACGTATAAGCATGGTGACGAGTATCTATACGTTGGTGTCAAGCATGCCTGTGAATCTTATACTATGATTAATGTGACTCTGTTTGTATTGTTCATGCCTTTTTGTGATGATTTCTATTGTTGAGCAAGGCTTGTAGAAGTAATATGGGTATTTAAATATTGAATAGTGTTGGCTCAAGTTGTAAAATGAATTGTGGAAGTATAATTGGCAATTGAACCTTATAGAGCATTGGCTCAAGTTAGGGGCGGATGTACAGTAGTGGGTGTGGGTTCGGACGAACCCAGTGACTTTTTCCGAGACCCCAAATTTGTATTGAAAAATTTGTCACATCTATATAAATATACCATGATGAACCCAGTAACAAAAGAGGTTTGGGTTCAATGGTAAGGGTTGTGGGTTCTTTTGGAAAAGATGTGGGTTCGATTCCCATTTAAGGCAGTATTTTATTTTGTTGTTGTTTACGTTTCTAACAAATCAAAATGTGAACGACGACGTTTCTTCTACTTTTCACTCAACAAACACTAAACTAACATTTTTTAATAACTATTTTCCCGTCAACAAACACTAAAGTAACATTATTTAATAAATAAAACATAACAACTTGTTTTCTTTCTAATAAACAAAAATCATAAGCTTCCCAACTTTAACGTTTCTTCTGACTTTTCTCTCAACAAATATTACACTAATATTATTTAATAAATAAAACACAACAACTTGTTTTCTTTCTAATAAACAAAGACCAGAAGCTTTCCAACTTTAAACACAAACGTTTTCTTCCAATTCTCAAATCACAAAAAAACTAGGGTTCTGCTCAGTTGTTCTGCGCCTCTGCCTCCGATTGATTGACAACCACTGGTACCACAATCTGGCGGACGCCCTCCAACTCTCCACTGTGTATCAGTGTATGCTCTTTATCCCTTAGAAGTTAGACCCTTCTTAGTTCTTCCTTCTTCAATTCTTATTTTCTGATTTTTTGCTTCATGTTTTTATCTTATATTTTATATTTGATATTTTATGCAAAATTTAATTTTTAATATTTGATTCTAGAGTTGTCCCATAATTTGACCTCTAAACAGAGACTAACATTTTTTCTTTTAATAAATAAAACATAAAAATATTTTCTTTCTAATAAACAAAAGAACATAAGCCTTCCAACTCCAAACAACAAACCTAAATTCCCAAATAAAAAATAAAAATTAGGGTTCTGCTCTGCCTCTGTTGATCCACAATCGTTGCTACCACAATATGCCAGATACCCTCTAAATCTCCACTGTGTGTGCTCTTTCTCCCTTAGAAGTTAGACCATTCTTCCTTCTTCTTTTTCTATTCTGATTTTGTGTTCATGTTTTTCTCTTAGTGATCCACTGGTCCTAATTTCTTGTTTTTAGTTTTTTAGTGAGACCAACTTGCATTTACATGGGTACTACTTAGAGATAAAATTATCATTATATTTTATATAATAATCAAGATTTGCAAACAAATGAAAGCTGAATCACTATTCGGATCATTAGCCTTTTAACCTTTGAAGAAACAGAAGATCTGTAACCATTACCTGTGATGAAAACGGAAAGAAATGAACCTCCCCTTTGTAGTAATGGTAAAATATATCAGCTTTTCCTTTTTCATTGTCTTTTCCTTTCTCATCACTATTTCTTGGTATTAGACCTTGTTACTAAACCTGATGTCGGAATGCTAGAATTTAGAACCCACTGCGTTTGAAACTTGGTTCCGCCTCTGGCTCAAGTTGTGAAGTGAGTTGTGAAGTAAATGTAAAAAGGAAAAGAGAAGAGGATTATTATATTGTCTCCCTTGCTGGGACGTTGTTGCTTTTAAATGCTATCTCCCTTTCTGGGATGTTGATGTTTCTGATATTGTTCCCTCGCCGGGATTCGATTGTTGTAATATTGTTCCCATGCTGGGATTTTTTTGTGATTTCATTTATTTCCTTGCCCTTATTTCTTGTGATTATTGTTTTGGTAAGAGAGGGTTAAAGCACGAAGGGTGATGTCATGCACTTGTCCTTGATTTTTCTGAATCTTGCTGATAATTGAATTATGTTGTCCTTTACGTTTATTTACTATTTTCTGTTGTTACTTGATTTTACTATGATGTTATTGATTCCCTTGCCGGGATATTGTCGTTCCCTTATTTTTCCCTTGTTAGGGCTCCTTTGTGATTGGTGTTGAATTGTATATTGGGATCGGATTGCACGCCGCAATAATATTATATTTGGATCGGGTTGCACGCCGCAAAAATATTATAATTGGATCGGATTGCATGCTGCAACAATATTATATTCAGATAGGGTTGCATGCCGCAACAATGATATGTGATATGGATCGGATTGCACGCCATAACAGTGTTTTATGATTTGGATCGGGTTGCGCACCGCAACAATAAAAGATAAAGGTGGATATTGATTTGTTACTATTTCCTTATTCTTTCTGTTGCAAATTTTAAATTGTTCTTTATGCTTTTCTCCTGAGTTACTATTGGTAAATGATATTCCCCCACAGCATGTCCCCTTCCCATCTTTAACTTCTAGTTTCCTTTATTATTACTTGCTATGTATATGTTTTAACTGCACAAGTTTAGTTGATAGTTTTGTCCTATCCTCATCACTACTTCGCCGAGGTTAGGCTCGATACTTACTAGCACATGGGGTCGATAGTGCTGATACTACACTCTGCACTGTGTGCAGGTCCCGGTACAACAACTTTTAGACCGTAGCTTTGGGTGGCTGCCTTTAGTCTATTCGGAGATCCAAGGTAGCCATGTAGGCGTCTGCATTCCCTGGCATCTCCCTCCATCCTTTCATCCTGTTTCATTTATGTAATTCAGAAACAGGGTTGTATTTATTTTTTGGACCTTGTTTGTAGTATTCCTAGACCGTTTGTGAAGTTGTGACACCAGTTTTGGGTAGTATTTGTTTAACGTATTGTATTGGAAATATTTAAATGATTTTATTCGTTTCTTCCGCTTGTTTGAATTCTGCTGTTTATAAATTGTTGGTTCATAATTATTAAAGGATTAAAAATTGGAAAAAGGTAAATTGTTCAAATGGTTGGCTTGTCTAGCTTTCACAAGTAGGCGTCATCACGACTCCTGAGGGTGGAAAATCCGGGTTGTGACAAGTTGGTATCAGAGGTCTAGGTTACATGGGTCTCACAATTCATAGACAAGCTTAGTAGAGTCTGAAGGATCGGTACAGGGACGTCTGTATTTATCCCCCAGAGGCCACAGAGTTAGGAAACTTCACATCTATCTTTTCATGTCGTGCGATTTTGTTCTCTCAATGCTAATTGGAACCTCTACTCTTGTCCTTTCGCGAATGGTGAGGTCATGTACCGCGTCTTCAGCCGAGTAGTAGCAACCCGGTAATAGATTAGTTATGTCTTCGGAGGCTTTGTGGAGGTTGGATAAGCTTCACCAAGCGTTTCACTACCTCTTTCAGCGATGCATCTTATGAGGATCCCCAGGATTATTTAGACAGTTGTCACGGGGTTCTCAGGAACATGGGGATAGTGGAGACCAATGGGGTCAACTTTGCTACTTTTCACTTGTCTAGATCCGCCAAGACTTGGTGGAGAGATTATTGTTTGGCTAGACCAGTGGGGTCACCAGCTTTGACTTGGGATCAGTTTCCTCAGCTATTTCTGGAGAAGTTTCTTCCTGTCACTCAGAGAGAAATCTATCGGAGGCAGTTTGAGTGTCTCCAACATGGTTCTATGATTGTTACTCAATACGAGACCAGATTTATTGATTTGACCCGCCATGCTCTACTTATACTTCCTACCGAGAGAGAGAGAGAGAGTGAGGAGGTTCATTGAGGGACTCATTCAGCTTGCTCAGCTAGATAGAGGTGGAGGTAGAGGTGCTAGAGGTGGAGGTACAAGTACTCTTCTGGTTTGTAGTAGAGATGCCTCAATTCTATTTGATCCAGGATCTACATACACATATGAGTCATCTTATTTTGCACCGTCATGCCTGGTGATTCCTTGAGTGCTCCTACATATGTGTCTATATCGGTTGGTGATTTCATTGTGGTAGATCGTGTCCATCGTTCATGTATAGTTGTAATTGGGGGTCTTGAGACTCATGTAGATTTGTTACTTCTGGACATGGTTGATTTCGATGTCATATTGGGGATGGATTGGTTATCACCTTACCACGTTTTCTTGGACTGTCATGCCAAGACTATGACCTTAACCTTGCTGGGTTTGCCTCGTTTAGAGTGGAGAGGGACTCCTGGTCATTCTACTCGTAGTGTCATCTCATATATGAAGGCTTGACGTATGGTCGAGAAGGGGTGTTTGGCCTATTTGGCATATTTTCGTGATTCTAACACCAAGGTTCCTTTTATTGATTTTGTGCCTGTTGTCCGTGAGTTTTCTGAGGTATTTCCTTCAGACCTACCAGGTATGCCACCTCACAGGGATATTAACTTCTGCATTGATTTGGCTCCGGGCACTCAGCCCATTTCTATTCCGCTGTATCGTATGGCCCTGCCTGAGTTGAAAGAATTGAAGGAGCAGTTACAAGACTTGCTTGAGAAAAGATTCAATAGACCTAGTGTCTCATCTTGGGGTGCGCCGGTGTTGTTTGTTAAGAAGAAGGATGGATTGATACGAATGTGTGTAGATTACCGTTAGTTGAACAAGGTTACAATCAAGAATAAGTATCCATTGCCGAGGATTGATGATTTTTTTTATCAGCATCAGAGTGCCAAGGTATTTTCGAAGATTGACTTGGGATCTGACTACCATCAGTTGAGGATTAGGGCATCCGAAGTCCCTAATACAACTTTTCACACTTAGTACGTGCATTATGAGTTCTTGGTGATGTCATTCGGGTTGACAAATGCCCCAGTAGCTTTTATAGATTTGATGAGCTGAGTGTTTAGGCCTTACTTGGATTCGTTCATGATATTCTTCATTGATGATATTTTGATCTATTCCCGCAGCCGGGAGGAGCATGAGCAACATCTTAGAGTGGTTCTTCAGACTTTGAGAGATAGTCAGTTGTACGCTAAGTTTCTGAAGTGTGAGTTCTGGTTGAGTTCAGTTGCATTCCTGGGTCATGTTATATCAAAAAGGGGTATTCAGGTTGATCCGAAGAAGATAGAGGCAGTCGAGAACTGCCCTAGACCCGCATCAGCTACAGAGATCTGGAGTTTCTTGGGTTTGGCAGGCTACTATCATCGATTTGTGGAGGGGTTTTCATTTATTGTAGCCCCGATGACCAGGTTGACCGAGAAGGGTGCCTAGTTCAGGTGGTCGGACGAGTGTGAGGCGAGCTTTTAGATGCTCAAAACAGCTTTGACTATGACACCGGTGTTGGTTTTGCCCACAAGTTCAAGGCCATATACATTTTATTGTGATGCATCTCGTATTGGACTTGGTGTGGTATTGATGCAGGATGGCAAGGTCAACCTATGCTTCGCGGTAGTTGAAGATTCATAAGAAGAACTATCTGGTTCATGACTTGGAGTTGGCAACCATTGTTCACGCGTTGAAGATTTGGAGGCATTATCTGTATGGTGTGGCATGTGAGGTATTCACGGATCACAAGAGTCTGCAGTATTTGTTCAAGCAGAAGGAGCTAAATTTGAGGCAGAGAAGGTGGTTGGAACTGTTGAAAGACTATGATATCACCATCTTATATCATCCGGGGAAGTCCAATATGGTGGCCGATGCTTTGAGTAGGAAGACAACCAGTATGGGCAATCTTGATTATATTTCGGTTGGTGAGAGACCACTTGCTTTGGATGTTCAGGCTTTGGCCAATCAGTTCGTGAGGTTGGATATTTCTGAGCCCAATCGGGTGTTAGCTTGCACAATCGCTCGTTCTTCTTTATTGGAGCGTATCCAAGGTCGGTAGTATGATGATCCTCATTTGTGTGTCCTTAGAGACATGGTGCAGCACGGAAGTGCCAAGCAGATTACCTTAGGAGATGATGGATTTTTTGAGGCTACAGGGTTGAGTTTGTGTGCCAAACATGGATGGGCTTCGAGAGTTGATTTTAGAGGAGGCCCACAGTTCCCGGTACTCTATTCATCCGGGCTCAGCGAAGATGTATCAGGATCTACGGCAGCATTATTGGTGGAGAAGAATGAATAAGGATATCATTGCATATGTGGCTCGGTGTTTGAATTGTCAACAGGTTAAGTACGAGCATCAGAGGCTTGGTGGTTTATTCCAGAAGATTGAGATTCCTAAGTGGAAGTGGGAGCGTATCACTATGGACTTTGTTGTTGGACTCCCACAGACTCATAGGAAGTACGATGCAGTGTGGGTTATTGTTGATAGGCTGACTAAGTCAGCACATTTCATTCCTGTGGCAGTCTCCTATTCTTCCGAGAGGTTAGCTGAGATCTATATCCGGGAGATTGTTCGTCTTCATGGTGTGCCCATGTCTATCATTTCTAATCGAGGTACGCAGTTTACCTCACATTTCTGGAGAGCAGTTCAGCGAGAGTTGGGTACACGGGTTGATTTGAGCATAGCGTTTCATCCTCAGACGAACGGGCAGTCCGAGCGGACCATTCAGATTTTGGAGGATATGCTCCGAGCTTGTGTCATTGACTTTGGAGGCTCGTGGGATCCATTTTTGCCTTTAGTAGAGTTTGCCTACAACAACAGCTACCAGTCGAGCATCTAGATGGCTCCGTATGAGGTTTTGTATGGTAGGCGGTATCGGTCGCCGGTTGGATGGTTTGAGCCGGGAGAGGCTCGGTTGTTGGGTACTGATCTAGTGCAGGATGCCTTGGATAAGGTCAGGATTATTTAGGATAGGCTTCGTATAGCTTAGTCCAGGCAAAAAGAGTTATGTCGACCGTAAGGTTCATGATTTGGCTTTCATGGTCGGTGAGCGGGCATTGTTTCGGGTGTCGCCTATGAAGGGCGTGATGAGATTTGGAAAGAAGGGAAAGCTTAGCCCTAGGTTCATTAGCCTGTTTGAGATTCTTGATCGAGTGGGAGAGGTGGCTTACAGACTTGCATTGCCACCGAGCTTATCAACCGTGCATCTAGTGTTTCATGTGTCCATGCTTCGGAAGTATCACGGCGATCCATCCCACGTGTTAGATTTCAGCACTGTCTAGTTAGACAAGGACTTGTCCTATGAGGAGGAGCCGGTAGCTATTCTAGACCGGCATGTTCGTCAGTTGAGATCAAAGAGTTTAACTTTTGTTCGTGTTTAGTGGAGAGGTCAACCTGCTGAGGCATCGACCTGGGAGTTCGAGTCCGATATGCGGAGCCGTTATCCCCATCTTTTCCCCGACTCAGATACTTCCTTCTTATGTCCGTTCGAGGATGAACATTTGTTTTAGAAGTGGAGAATGTGATGACCCTTTTGGGTCATCACTTATTTTAGAAATAAAATTCTATATTTTGAGGCCTTAAAAACCTCTTTCAGTTTCACCTCAATTTGCGTACGCAGTCCGTACGCGTAGCCGGAAAGACATTATGTAAAAATCTGTGAAAAATGATGAATTTTGCCTTTAAAATAAATTTAAGTTGATTTCGGTTAATATTTTGGATAAACGGATCCGGACCCGTGATTTGATGGTCCTCTAGGGTCCGTAGGAAAATATGGGACTTGGGTGTATTCCCAAAATTGAATTCCACGGTCCCAAGCCCGAGAAATAAAATTTTAAAGAAAATTGCTTTCTGAAATATATATGAGTTTTTAGAAATGAAAAATGTTTGGAAGTTGATGGTACCAGGCCCGTATTTTGGTTCTGGAGCCCAGTATAGGTCTTATATGTGGTTTAAGTTGAGCCTTTAAAATTTGGTAAGAAACGGAAGTCGTTTGATGTGATTCGGACCCGTAGTTGTGAAAATTGTTACTTTAAAAAATTTGAGATTTTTCTTAGATTTTTATGCTAAATTCATTTTTTAAGATGTTATTTTGGCGATTTGATCGCACAGATAAGTTCATATGATGTTTTTGAATTAGTATGCATGTTTGGTTTATAGTCTCGAGGGCTCAAGTGAGTTTCAGGTAGGTTCCAAGGTGTTTAAGCTTAGGAAAACACTGTTGTTGCATCAGCTCTGGTGTAACCGCACTTGCGAGTCAAGCACTGCAGGTACGAGCTCGCAGGTGCAAATAGTGGGTTGCAGGTGCGGTCTAGCCTCTCGCAGATGCGGACAAGCATCCGCAGGAGCGAGTCTCCCCTCGCAAATGTGGCCCCAGCGGGCCTAATCATTTTCGCAGGAGCAGTGTATTTTCCGCACGTGCGACTGCGTAGGTGCGACCCAAGCACCACAGGTGCGAGAATCAGGCAGTGGAGTCTTTTAAAACAAAACTTCAGCATTTTCTCTTTCAAAATTTCATAAAAATAGGAGGCCTAGGGCGATTTTCTCAAGAGATTTTCTTCCCAATTCATAAGTAAGTATTCATTAACTGATTTCTTTCAACTCTCTAATGTTTTTCATCAACTTTTATCTAAAATCCTAGGGTTTTAATGATAGAAAATTGGGGATTTGGGTATAGTTAGGGCTTTTGATTAATTGGGATTTAGACCTCGTTTTGGGGTCAAATTTTGAAACTTATTGCATATTTGGACTCGTGGGTAAATGGGTGATTGGGTTTTGGTCCGAACCTCGAGTTTTGACCAAGCAGGCCCGGGGCCGATTTTTGACTTTTTGGGAAAAAATGATAGAAAACCTATAATTAAGCATTGGGTATAAATTCTTTAGCATTTATTGATGTCGTAAAATCAATTTGGACTAGATACGAGTTGTTTGGAGGCAAATTCTAAAGGAAAAGCGGTGTTTGAGGCTTGAGTTGGCCGTAGAAGTTCGAGGTAAGTATTTGGTCTAACCTTAGCTTGAGGGATTAGGAGTTGTGTCCTATTTGCTATGTGTTATTAGTTGAGTACGACATATAGGCATGTTGATGAGTATCTATACGTTGGTGTCAAGCATGCCCGTAAGTCATATACTATGATTAATGTGACTTTGTTTGTATTGTTTATGCCCTTTTATGATGATTTCTATTGTTAAACAAGGCTTGTGAAAGTAATATGGGTATTTGAATGTTGAAGAGTGTTGGCTCAAGTTGTAAAATTAATTGTGGAAGTATAATTGACAATTGAACCTCATAAAGCATTGGCTCAAGTTGTGAAGTGAGTTGCGAAGTAAATGTGAAAAGGAAAAGAGAATAGGATTATTATATTGTCTCCCTTGCCGGGACATTATTGCTTTTAAATGCTATCTCCCTTACCGGGATGTTGATGTTTCTGATATTGTTCCCTCACCGGGATTCGATTGTTGTACTATTGTTCCCTTGCCGGGATATTTTTTGTGATTTCATTTATTTCCTTGCCCTTATTTCTTGTGATTATTGTTTTGGTAAGAGAGGGTTAAAGCACGAAGGGTGATTCCGTACACTTGTCCTTGATTTTCCTGAATCTTGCTGATAATTGAGTTATGTTGTCCTTTACGTTTATTTACTGATTTTCTATTGTTGCTTGATTTTACTATGATGTTATTGATTCCCTTGCCGGTATATTGTCGTTCCCTTATTATTCCCTTATCATGGCTCCTTTGTGATTGGTGTTGAATTGTATATTGGGATCGGGTTGCACGCCGCAACAATATTATATTTGGATCTGATTGCACGCCACAACAATATTATATTTGGATCGGGTTGCATGCCACAACAATATTATATTTGGATCGGGTTGCACACCACAACAATATTATATTTGGATCGGATTGCACGCCGCAATAATATTATATTCGGATCGGGTTGCACGCCGCAATAGTGATATGTGGTATGGATCGGGTTGCACGCCATAACAGTGTTTTATGATTTGGATCGGGTTGCGCGCCGCAACAATAAAGAATAAAGGTGGATATTAATTTGTTACTGTTTCCTTATTCTTTCTGTTGCGAATTTTAAAATGTTCTTTATGCTTTTCTCCTGAGTTACTGTTGGTAAACGATATTCCCCCACAACATGTCCCCTTCCCATCTTTAACCGCTAGTTTCCTTTATTATTACTTGCTATGTATATGCTTTAACTGCACAGGTTTAGTTGGTAGTCTTGTCCTAGCCTCGTCACTACTTCGCCTAGGTTAGGCTCGACACTTACCAACACATGTGGTCGGTAGTGCTGATACTACACTCTGCATTGTGTGCAGATCCAGGTGCAGCAGCTTTCAGACCGTAGCTTTGGGTGACTGCCTTTAGTCCATTCGGAGATCCAAGGTAGTCCTGCAGGCGTCCGCAAGCCCTGGCGTCTCCCTCCATCCTTTCATCATGTTTCATTTATGTAATTCAGAAACAGGGTTGTATTTATTTTTCGGACCTTGTTTGTAGTATTCCTAGACCGTCTGTGAAGTTGTGACACCAGTTTTGGGTAGTATTTGTTTAACATATTGTATTGAAAATATTTAAATGGTTTTATTCGTTTCTTTCGCTCGTTTAAATTCCGCTGTTTATAAACTGTTGGTTCATAATTATTAAAAGATTAAAAATGGAAAAAAGATAAATTGTTCAAACGGTTGGCTTGCCTATCTTTCACTAGTAGGCGCCATCACGACTCCCGAAGGTGAAAAATCCGGGTTGTGACAAGATGCCACCCTTGATTAGTATATTGATATGATCAATTTACTACCGGTTTAGTATTAAACTTATGGGGTCGCACACTTACGAATGTTCTGATCTTTGCTAAAGGATTAATTAACTTATTATTTGATAGTTAAATTAAGGAATTTAATTAGTCAAATAGATTTAGTTATTAGTCCAAATGAAATATTATTATATTCTTTGCTAGCACAGAGGATATAATTAATATTGTGAACAAATTGAAGTTTTCTATTTGGAATAACAAATTAAATTATATCTCTTGATTGAAATATATGTGTGATATATATATATATATATATATATATATATATATATATATATATATATATATAATTAATACTTATGTTATATAAGAAAATGTTATATCAAATACTAATAAAAAAAGGTTTGATGAAATTTCATTAAGTGAATTCCAATTGGAATTTGGATTCATGTAAAAGTCCATAAAAGGACGTCTGACACTTTCCTTGTTTTCAAAAAAATTCCAAAGTTTGGAATTGGACTTCATGGAAAGTCCATGAAACATAAAGGGTGTCTAACGGGCCGGATCAACCCGTTTCCAGATCAGCACAAATTGGTTAAAATTGGAATCGGCCCGGATCGGTACAAGGGGTCGGGTGGGGCTGAGTTAAAGGTGTATGGGGTTGATCCCTCTACTTAAATCCTATCGGTCAAACCCGATCAACGATTTTTTACTGTTCATCTGGTTAACCGGTCCGACCCGGATCGGCCCAGACCGGTATAACGGCTAACTAATTTTTTTTATTTTCTTTAATAGTGGGCCTTATTTCTGACCGCTGACAATGGTCTTCTATCCTTATGGCCGTTGCCCAACGGAAGATTGTCACAAATATCCCATTTTTTTTTAAAAAAAAAAAAACAATTAACACCCTTTTGAAAAATTATAAATATACCTCCCTCTTCTTCATTTCTTCACACATCTCTCATTTCTCAATCTCAATTCTCATATTCTCTCATTCTTCAATCTTCACCTAAAGTGCAATCAACTATTAGGCTCTTTTTTTGGAATTTAATTTATCGTAGTATTTATTATTTGAAGTTTGAACAATTGAACTTCAAAATTGGAACAATTGACGTTTCTTCGTGGTAACATTGGAGTTGCAAAATCATCAAGTGTTCAATTTATTGCCAAATTCGGTGCACTCCCTCCAACTCTTTCTCTTATTTACTATTTTATTTGCATATTTAATTGTTGCTAGTAGTTAAATTTTTATAATATGTTTAATGTTGCAAAAAAAAGTTTGTAATAAGGTTACTAATCCGATAAATAAAAAAAGAGGTAGTACTTCAGCATCTGGTAGTAATTTAAATGACTCTACAAATATTCCTGAAACGTTACCTGATAATAATATAGATTATGAAAAATTCCAGGAAGATTCGGTATAGAAGATAATGAATTAGAAATGGAAGATGAGATACCACTTACACCTAGTAGTATTGGAGCTGGTAGCAGGGGTGGTGGTCATGGTACTAGTAGTAGTCAACTTGTGGCCCCGAATAGTAATTGGAGAAAAAGAAGTAATGTTTGGAAATTTTTTGACGAAATAGAAGGTGCTGATAGAGTTAAATGCAAACTTTGTAATGATACTGTCACGATCCCAAACCCAGACCCGGTCGTGATGGCGCTTCTCGTGAAGACAAGGCCAATCGACACATTTTCAATTCAGTTTTAAGCAACTAAACAATAAGCATTTAGTCTTAAACATGATATAAATCCAAAAGTAAGTAGTGACAATATAGAATAATTTGCGAAATACAATCCAACACAGCCCGATACCGGGGTGTCACTAGTCATGAGCATCTATCAGTACGCTACAAGTCTGAAATGCCTACTAAACTATTACAGAATAACTGATAAAGAGATAAAAATGAGATAAAGGGGGAGAAACACGAGACTGCGGACGCCAAGCAGCTACCTCGTGGACTCCGAAGTCTGCTAGGAGCTCTCAACTCGCGCTGACAAGATCAGCAATGCCTGAATCCACACACGGGGTGCAGGGAGTAAAGTGAATACTCTAACTCAATGAGTAATAATCATAAATAAACGACTGAAAGATATGAAAACATGTAAGGCACATTACATGCTATAATGAAGCAGTAAAACCAGTAGAAGCAGTGAAGTAATGATAATGTGTAAAGTCATTTTTAATTCAATTCAAACTTCATGAAATGCCTTTTAACAATTAAGCATGTAAATGATAGATAAATAAGACGAATAAGCACATAAAGGATTGCCCCTCGGGCACAATGTTAACAATACTAGCCCTGCGGGCTATATCTCACATCACAATGGGTACCCGTGCTCACTAGGGGTGTGTAGACTCCTGGAGGGGCCCCTTACGGCCCAAGCGCAATATCAATCCATCTCGTGGCATCATCACTAGGCTCTCGTCCTCATATCAACAAGCCACATCGTGGCGTACATATCTCAGGCCATTGGCCGCATAATCATAATCAGTGTTTCCTCACAACATAGGCCCTCGTCCTTACTCAATCAAAATCCCCACAAGCCATTCGGGCAATAGCAAAACATGATTCTCAGCTCAAAATATCGTTTACAAGATCATTTAAGTGTTAAAACAGAGTAAGTATGGCTGAGTTATGAAAACAGTGGAATATAGCATGACCGAGTTCAAGTATAAAGTCAAAATAGTGAGGAAATATCAATAAAAATCCCCTAAGGGTTCCGATAGTTGGCACGAGGCCCAAATATTGCATTCAGCCCAAAACTTGATGATAGCAAATAGTTTTTAGTCAAATATGCGGTAAAATAGTCATTCAGGATGGACTAAGTCACAATTTCCAACAGTACACGACCCTACGCTCGTCATCTAGCATGTGCGTCACCTCAATATAGCACAACAATGTGCAAATCCGGGGTTTCATACCCTTAGGACATCATTTACAGTCATTACTCACCTCAATCCGGTTCAAACTCTATCCCGTGATGCCTTTGCCACTCGAATCGGCCTCCACTCACGTCGAATCTATCCAAAATCAGAATCATGACGTCAAAATATGCTAAGGGAACGAAGCCCAAGCGAAAATAATCAATATACAACACAAATACCAAAATTACCAAAACCTGACCTGCGGGCCCACGTCTCGGAATTCGACAAAATTCACATCAATAGGTTCCTTATCTCCCTACAAGTTCGTACATATCAAAAGTACCAAAATCCGACCACAAATGGTCCCTCAAATCCTCAAGTCTAGATCTCCAATACCAAACCCTAGTTTCCCCAATTCTAACCCTTAAATTACATTAATTATAGCTCTAACCCGTGAAATAATACCATAGGAACGTGTTTTAGACCCAAAATCCTTACCTCAATGAAGTTCCCTTAAATTCCTTCTTCAAAATCGTCCAAAAAACTCCAAAGCCGACTTAAAAATGGTGGAATAGCTCAAAAATCGCGAAGGAAACAATTTATACTTTCTGGCCCAGACATTTTCGCATTTGTGGCCATATTCCCGCTTCTGCGGTACCGCTTCTACGGTCAAGACCACCGCATTTACGGTCCTTACTTAAGTCCTATTTTCCGCATCTGCGATGTACAAGCCGCACCTGCGCCATCGCAGGTGCGGTTCACCAACCATTTCTGCGGTCACAGCCTCCTAGCCATTTTCCGCTTCTGCGACCTCCCTTCTCGCATCTGTGGCATTGCACCTACGGTCCCCAATCTGCAGGTACGAAATACCAGAAGCAGAAAATCTGCAGCTCACCAAAATTCCAAACTTCTCTATCAACCACCCGAAATCACCCCGAGGCCCCCGGGACCTCAACCAAAAGTACAAACATATCCCATAACCTTATTCAAACTTATACCAATCTTCAAAACACCTCAAACAACATCGAATCAACCAAAACATATCGGATTCAATCCTAAGTTTCCAAATTCTTTCGAATTACGCTTTTGATCAAAAACCCAACCACACCATGTCCGAATGACCTGAAATTTTGCACACACATCCCAAATGACACAACGGAATTACTTCAACTCTTGGAATTCCATCCGAACCCTATATCAAAATCTCACCTATCAACCGAAAATCGCCAAAATACCAACTTCGTCAATTCAAGCCTAAATCTACTCCAGACCTCCAAAACACATTCAGATCACGCTCCTAAGTCCCAAATCACCTCCCGAAGCTATCCGAACCATCAGAACTCACATCCGATCCTTCTAACACATAAGTCAATATCCAGTTAACTTTTCCAACTTAAGCTTCCTCAAAAGAGACTACGTGTCTCAAACCTTACCAAATCCTTTCCGAACTCGAGCCAACCAACCCGATCGCATATAGAACCGATAGACAAAGCAATAAGAAGCATAAATTGGGAAAACGGAGCGGTAACTCATGAGACGACTTACCGGGTCGTCACAGATACTTTTAAACATAAGACTGGAGGACAATTAGGGGGGACTGAGATACTTAGTAGACATATGAGAATTGAGCATCCTATAAAATGGGGCTCTGATGGAGATGGAAATCAAACAACTCTAAACCCTACTACTGGAGGTCTTTTGAAATATGATAAAATGAAGGATCATAAGGAGTTAGCAAAAATGATTGCTTTAGGTTGTCTACCTTTTTCTTTTGCTTCTTCATCAGATCTTATTATGTATATTCAAAGGATTTACAATCCTTTATTTAAAGGTATCTCTAGAAGTATTTGTAGATATGATATCTTCAGACTTCATGGATAATATCAAACATACATACATTATTTGTTTAGCTACCTTCCTTGTAGAGTTTTTCTAACTTCTGATATTGGCCATGCTATTAATGGAAATAATTATTTAACAATTACATGTCATTGGATAGATGATAATTATTGTATGCAAAAATATATAATCGCTTTTAAATATAAAGAAGATCAGAGTCATACTGCTGTGTTTATAAGTACTACTATTTGAGAAGTTGTTGGATTTTATAATCTCAAGCAAAAAGTATTGTGTATGTCTTTTGATAATGCTTCTAATAACAATGCCGCAATTTCAATATTAAAACTGCATTTGCAACCACCACTTGACGAAATTTTTCATGTTAGGTGTGCATGTCGTGTTTATAATTTAATTGTTAAAAGTGACCTTAATTTATTTTCAACTGAGATTACTCATGTTAGAAGAGCAGTTGGTATTATTCAAAGAAATAATAGACAATCTAGAATTAGGGAATTTAAGAATAAGTGTAACGAGCATAACCTTAAGCCCAGATTCATGCCAGACAAAATTGTGACTAGATGGAATTATACATATATATATTTTTAAAATGTTGCTACAAATATAGATTCCCAATAACTGAAGTTGCTAATGTGCATTGTACTGATCCAAACCGTATGTTAACAACTACAACTTGGGAGGCCATTAATGATGTTGTTAAATTTTTACATAATTTTTATACAGCTATTGTTGAGTTTCTGGAGCATATTACTCTACTATTACTATGGCTTTAGTACATATAGCTGAAATTTCTTTTCTACTCTTTGAATTTAAGAAGAAAGAAAAATATAGGGATGTTGTTGAAAAAATGCAAGCAAAATTCAAAAAAAAAAAATCTTTCTAATTCCTCCGATTTACTTAATTGGTGCTGTTTTAAATCCTTCTATTAAGATGTTTGATTGTCACCAATTAATCAATGATTTATATACTTATATGGAGATTGGACCAACTGAAACCCCAGATATATTTATTGTATGAACAAGCTAAATGATTCTTTACAATAATTATATAACTATTATGCAAATATAATTGATGATGCTGCTCTTAATATAGCCAATGTTAATCCCACTATGCATTGTACCACTTCTACTACTGTGGATGATGAAGAAGGCCTTGATAGTTTTAATATTTTTTCTACATTTTCTAACACTCAAACCAGTAGCAGGAACATTGATGAACTTTAATTCTACTTGTAGAAGCAAAAAGAGCCTCGCACAAAGGAATTTTTATCGTTGGGATGGTGGCATGAGAATGGAAAGCAATTTCCTGTTCTTTCCGCTATGGCTCGGGACGTGCTGAATGTGCCAATTTCAACTATTGCATCATAGAGTGCATTTAACCAAGCAAGATAACAACTTGGAGACACCCGTCACTCATTGGGAAGCAATACTTTGGAAGTTTTAGTATGTTTCAGAGATTGGATTAGATCGGAACGAAGAAATCAAGGACGTGAAGATGTTGATAGCCTAGAAGATTTGGAGATATATTAACACATGATAACTCATCCGAATTTAACACTCCAGAAGAAGGCCACTCAGTTCATTTTGATTATGACGAACTTACTAAGGCAATGCAAAACCTTTGAATTTACTCTTTTTTGGTTAATTTACTTGTTGTTAAATGTAAACCTTTCAATTTGTAAGTTTGAATTTTGAAATAAATGTAGCACTTGCAATTTATAAGTGCAATCTTTTCTCATCTTCATTGTATTCTTTATATTTTTACTTTATATTAATATAACTTACAATAGTTATGCAAAACACAAAAAAAATAAAATAAAAATTACACTAACCCGGCCCGGCCCTGCACCTTGTACCCGTAGCCCTTACGGTTATTTTTTACCCGGATGAACCCGAATCCATTAAACCCGGTAAGCCCCAACCCTAACCGGCCCAGACCCCAACCCGTACGGTTACTAATTTTTCCTACCCAAACCTGGCCCGGCCCACCCGTTAGACACCCTTAATGAAACTCGACAGTAATGTTACCCATTGAGAATGGGATTACGAATTCTTCCTACAAAATTCCATCAAGTTTATTTTTGGAATATATTTTTACCCTAAGTAAATCATTACCTCAACCAAATAGGAAAAGGATTTGTAGGTATAAAGGGCGATAGAGAAAATTTGCCATTATTAATTCTTGAAAAGAAAAACACTTTGTGAAAGTGAGAGTACAATACAACACAATATTTTTCGTTCAATTTGTTCGCGGATTTCGTTGATCAAAGAGTTGATAGCAAGGATCGGTTTCGGTGTGGATACGCATAAAGTCTTCGCACTATCGAAGAATTTGAAATGAGACTTTTTTCACCAGGTACGTCTTAGATTCGATCTATTGACATGTAAATAAATTTTAAATACGAAAAGATCTGCCTAGGATTGTTATTATCTTCCGTTGCGTGTTATAAACATCTATACGCAATCCTACATTATTAATATATCAGTATTACATACTTTGCAAACAAAATACCAATTGAATGCAGTATGAAAATATTTGATGTTATATTGATATTGTTTTAGTGATAAATATACTTCAAAATGTATGATTTTAGACTTTGAATCCAACGAGCACTCTCTTTCATCTGAAGTGTCTCTTTTTTGGTCTTTTATATTCTATTTTTATAGAACAATTATTTGTTCAGGTTCTTAACTCTACTAGTTTCATGGACCAATCACACCAAATTTAGAATTAAGAAATAATTCGAAATTAAACCGTTATTTTCCCAACAAGATAAAATGAAGAAAACAAAAATACCGGAACCATTTTGCTCGATGCAAATACAGTGTGATATGATCGTGTTTAATGGACCATAAATATGGGTCTATTAAGTCTCCACACAAAGGCCCATAAATACTCGCTCAAACACAAGGTTCGGCCCAAAAGCCTTGATCTTTGTCCTAATTTTCATATTTGGAGGGTAAAAATTGCACGGCTTCCTATTTGGGCGTCCCCATTTAACCTATACCCATTTTTTTAAAAATATTTTAACTTGTACCCATTTTTTAAACAAATTCAGCTCATTTCTCCTCCTCCTCCTCCTCCTCCTCCTCCTCCTCCTCTTTCTTCTTCTTCTTCTTCTTCTTCTTCTTCTTCTTCTTCTTCTTCTTCTTCTTTCTTCTGCTGCTGTTGGTGCTGCTATGAAACTTCAGTTCATGGGATGATTGCTATAAGTATGTTTATCAAATTATTTAAAAATAAATTATAAATAATTACGTAAGTTAATAGACAATAATTTGTGAATATTTTCACGAAATTTTGTTCTTTTAACGTTTATTGTTTCCAAAATTTATGATTTAGATACTGTTGACAATCTGATTTTTTTGTAGTAGTAATACACTATGAAAGAATAAGGTGATTATTTATCTAGTATGTTAGAAAACTTTTTCAAAAACTTCAGCTTATATAGTGCTGAAATTTTTACAAATGAACTAAGATGCTGAAGTTTTTGAAAAATCTTTATGACAAAACTAATGAATCCAGGACAAAAAAACTTCAGCTTATATAGTGCTGAAGTTTTTACAAATGAACTAAATAACGTCAGCATCTTCTGCTGAAGTTTTTGAAAAAGCTTATCGAGGACAAAAAAATTTGAGCTTATTTAGTGTAGAATTTTTTATAAATGAACTAAATAACTTCAGCATCTTCTGCTGAAGTTTTTGGAAAAGCTTAATGACAAAACTAATGAATCCAGGACAAAAAACTTTAGCTTATTTAGTGCAATTACAAATAAAAACTTCAGCACATAGAGAACAAAACTTCAGCTACTATGCTTATGTTTAGCAATTACAAACAAAAGCTTCAGCACACTTGGTTAGCACACTTCCTACTTCAGGCCCGTCTACTAGAATGCTGAAGTTTTGCGTGATTGTCTTTGCTACTTCAGCCCCGTATGTTGAAGTTATGCAAAAAAATGGGTACGCTTGTAATTTTTTTGCAAAGCGGGCACAAGTTAAAACGTGACCCAAAAAGCGGGTATAGATGCAAATGCCCCATTTGGAGGCGCTATATGGAGATTTTATATCAAGAACGTCAAATGGTAAATCTTTAAGTTATTTCCCCATTAAAGCAGTAATAATTGCACGGGGCGACCAAATAACTTATGCCCACTTTTTGAAAAAGTTTTAACGTGTACCCACTGTTTAAACAACTTTATGTCTCTTTCTCCTCCTCCTTCTCCTCCTTCGTTTTCTGAAGCTTGAGAAATCGTTATGCGTTCTAGCCTGATGATTCATATATATCTACTTGTCTCATTATGTTCAGTTTGGTCTTATTCACAATAATTTAACCTCTTCGATATTTTGGCTTTACAGGCACATTGTTCTTTGGTTCTAATTTATCAGTAGTAACTTATTTTCATGTCAAAAATATTTTTCATTCTTTAATCTTAGAAATGAACAACATCAATCGCTGCTAATCATGATTTATTAAATTCATTGTTGTTTAGAACTTCAGCTTTAAGAATGCTGAAATTCAGCAAATACAAAACAAACTTCAGCCCTAGAATGTTGAAGTTCATCACAAACAGAACAAAGTTTCAGTCAAAATATGCTGAAGTTCAGCAAATACAGAACAAAGCTTCAGCTAAAACATGCTGAAGTTTAGCAAATACAGAAAAAAACTTCAGCTACTAGAATGCCGAAGTTCAGCAATTACAAACAGCAACTTCAACCAAAACATGTTGTAGTTTTATTGAACTCAAGTTTACGTGATTGTCTTTGTAAGTCAGGCGAAATTTTATGCAAAAAAATCTGAAGTTTTGCTACACTTCAGACAAAACATTCTGAAGTTCAAACTTCAGACATAAATTTTTGCTACTTCAGGCCCGTATGTCTGAAGTTACACGAAAAGTGGGTATGCTTGCAATTTTTTTTGCAAAGCGGATATAAGTTAAAAGGTGATTCAAAAAGCGGGTATAGATGCAAATGCCCCCATTAAAGCATGCATAACGAATCCGTTTGGTGTAAGCATAGAACGTTTTATGAAGATGTCACAACCAAAACCACAAAGTCGTGACAACGCCTAGCAGAATAGCTCACCAAGCGAATCACTTGATATGAATTAGGGGCGGATCTAGAGAGTTGTAACAGGTTCATGCAAATCGCTTGATACGGGTGGTATTTCATTGGACCCCATCGTTCACATGGCTTTTGAAAAATAATTCTTCGTTATTTGTTCTTTCTTTATATTAATGTACTTATCTTCTGACAACACATCATACAGATACGTAACCAGAATTTGAAGTTTTTGGGTTCGAAATTACAATCCTTTTAAGTTACTGGTTCTAAATTAATAATTTATGTATTCAATGAATAAAGGAATTGGACAAAAACTACTGGGTTCGGCCGAACCTATATCCCATACTCCTACTCCTGCTCCATCCCTAACACCATATCACATTGTGAACACAATTATTAGTGTATTTGAAATATTAAATTTCAATTATTGTAGAAACTTATAAACTTTAAATCTGGATCCGCCTTGCAATGAATCTCTTAAAATAACAAAACGGTATCTCAAGATAACGTATCAAAATAAGTCATCCAAAACCAAAGACTGCTCTCGAATATCATCTAACAATTGCTCATTATGCAGCTAAAGCAACATGACCATTGTACAGATTTACCGGCCATGGAACAGTGGCGGATCTATGTACTCCCTTTGTTCCAGTTTATGTGAACCTATTTTCTTTTTGGTCCGTTTAAAAAAGAATGACTCCTTTCTAAATTTGGTAATAATTTAGCTTAAACTTACAATTCTACCCTAATGAGAAGCTTTTATAACCACACAAATACTCTGGACCCCTTTTTGACCTGTTTAGGACCGCACATAATTCCAAAAATCTTCATTTTTTCTTAAACTCTGTGCTCAATCAAACACGTTCACATAAATTGGAACGGAGAGAGTACTAATTTTCGGTACTTTAGCACCTAATGACGTTGACATAAATTATGTACAGTTATATAAACAATATAAGAAAACTGATATAAAATGCTATCAAGCACTAAGAAACCAAAAAGCCTAATGGGTGTTGTGGTGTTGAGGTTGAAGTAAAGGCGTGTCTGAAGCTAGAGATTCAGGTTTGATTCCTACATGACTTGTGACTAGAAGTTATTTTTTGATTTTTTTCTCTGTTGCGTTCGAATAGTTGTGCATTTATATTATATGGTTGATAGCAACTTTATGTTAAAGAAAGTGAGCACCCACAACCTTAAAATCCTAGATTTGATACTGCCATGAAACATACTATACTATATGAATACTTAAACTAATACTACAACAAAAATATCTAAGAGAACAAGAAAGCAAACTATAAGAGAAAATGTGAGGATGTATCTATTGATTTGCTGAATTGATAACCGCCCATAGCTATTACCTAGTGGGACACGAATTAAAAACGATATGTTACATGAAACTTTTTTTCAAACTTAATAGTTATTACTAAGATTAGATACATGTAATACTGAACTAATATATAAATATATTTCTCTTATGTACAGATATTTGCAACTATATGTTACGCGAAACTATTTTTTAACTTATTACTAAAGCGAAAAGGGTTAAAAATACCCCTATAGTATTCTAGTAAATGGTTTGTTATCGCGCTCCGTCTATCTTGAGGTCTGAAAATACCCCTGCGACTAACGGAACCATCCGTAATCCCAACTTTTAATGTATCATCACGATTTGATTGGGACACTTGACTATTTGGTCCAGGAGGCATATAACCCGCCCCAAATATCCACCAATCCAATTTTTTCGGACCACCCATAGTAAAAATACTATTTCTACCTACCCATTCCTTTTACCCCCTTCTTCTTCATCAAAATTAGAAAAGTTCTAATTTTCTTCCTCTTCAATTTTTTTTCTCCTTTCAGGTCGTAAGTGTTTTGTTCCACTCCTCTTCTAAACTTGCTTTTGCTTGTAAAAGCTATTCTTTTTTGGTAAGATACAAGCCCACCATATCTGAGAATTCAATTGCTTCTAATTCGTTGCGTTGAAGTGGTTGGGGGTTGATTACTAATCATTTTGTGGCTAAGACTCCTATAAATGTTGGACGTAGATTTTACAATGCCCTCATTTTGATGAAGAATTGTCATGTGATCTTTGGAAATGGCGCGACCAATACATGCCACCACATGTGATAATGGTGATCAGTAACTTGAATAACTCACTGAAATGTGTGGAAGTAGAAAGGAATTTTTTGAAGAAGATGGTGACTGACTTGGATGATGTTGTTTGTCGAGAAAAGCTGAAATTGAAGAATATTGTAGCAGAAATGGACGGCATAAATTCATCTAATTTAGCGGCAGTGTCTAAGATGGAGGATAAATTACGAAGGATGAAGCTTTTTGTTGTTATTTCGTAGGCTGTCTTTATTCTGATTTTAGTGGCTAAGAGTTAGTGTAGTTTGGTTATTATGATTGTCAAGAGCAATGTAATGGTCCTTTTGGTTCTTTGATGATCTCTATGTTTGTTTCGGTTTCTTTCGTTTTTTGATGAATTGAAGTTATTTTGTTTAAGTTGATATGTACTTGAAATATGCTTACAAGAAAAATGCCCATCTGTTAATAGTATCATTATCTTAACAAGAGAAATGACAATAAAGTTGGCACAAAAAAAAGCTCGAGTATGGAGCTTAATTAAAGCTGCAAACATACATTGTTTCTGGAATATTTACCTAAAAAACATAGCTGTTAGACTAGTAAATATGTGATTGTTGGGTCCAAACGCATACACAAGTATACGTGGTTGACAAGTAATAAACTAATGAGAAAGTATCATTCCCACGAGGATTTATGATCAACTATTGTCTAACTTAAACTAGTACGAGTTATTTGTTCAAACGATTTTGAGAAAGATGATTGTGTGTTTACTAACTAAATTACTACAAAACAAATAAGCAAAGAAGAAGATAAGATCACAAGCAGAGCAAACAAACACTTAGAAAGAATTCAATGAGATGGTAATATTCCGGGGTTATAGGATTAATGTCTCTCCTATTGTGTTTTTCCGATTGATTTAACCACTTGATTTATCTAATTTGTTGATTAGCAGAGTTTATTTTGCTTGCAAAGTTCTTTCGATGCTTCTCTCACATACTCAAGCCAATTTAAGATTATATGTCCATAGAATCAGAATTAACAAGAACGCATGTGTATTTCCTGCAAAAATAACCAAGTAAGGCAACTAGAATATGTCTATGCTAATCGCGAATCTATTCTTTGATGCCCATATTGAAGAACTTACTCTATTCAATCTTATATGTGATCTACAGTTCCCACTTTCGAGTTCAACGATAAATTCGTAGATAATACTCAATTGTTAGCTACGCAATAGAATAATTAAATGCAAGATTGAATAAACAAATTACTATGATAAAATCAAGCAATATTATCAACCGTCAAACAACAATAATTAGTAACAACCCATAACCCCAAAATAATGAGTTTCTTAGCTACTCATTTTAATTACAATACTCAAAATATTATTTTTAAATATAAAAGCTATGAATACTAGATGGAAGATGGAAGAATGGTGAATTCCGTGCTCCATTTGTGTTTCTTTGCCTTTGCTTGCCTCCATAATTGACCAACCCTTCACTAATCATATTTAGGGGTATTTACAGGTTAGGGTTGGAGTCTTCATGAACAAATCCAAGTAGAAAATGTTTAATGAATGGACTAGAAAAGGACCAGGCCTCAGAGCTCGTGAGGCCTGGTGTGCAGAAGCGCTGAGGAGTGGGCGACACCTACTGTGCCGCTTGATGTACCGCGCCCAAGACCAGGCGTCGCGTGGCCTGGCGCTTGGTTCTGAAACTTGTTTGATTTTTACCTTTTCGTACTTTTTTGTGTATCTTTGACATCCTTGTATGCAATCTTTACGTATTTTCATCCTCCAACGCTCATACATATAAAAACAACACAATTAAGCTCAAACGTCGCACCTTTAATCATTAAAATATTAAAATATAATGCATTAAAAGTGTGATGACTCGATAGGTCATTTATAGTTTATTATTTATTTTTGTATTCCAAGGCCTCGAATAGCTCCGTTTAGTCTTTTTCGGTTTACGTGCACAGTTCGTGTTCTTTTTTCGGAAGGTTTTTAGGAGAAAATTTATGAAAATATAAAATCATGCCTTAAAACTCATTTGAGTTGACTATGGTCAATATTTTATGTAAATGGACTCGAATCAGTATGTTGACAGTCCCGGTGGATCCGTATCATGATTTGGGACTTGGGCGTATGCCCATAATCGAATTCGGAAGTTTCTAGCTCGATTATTATAATTTGTTAAAAATTGGAGGTTTAAAGGTTTAAAAATTTCATAAGTTTGAATTTGTTTCTAACAATTTTGGATTTTAGTTCCGAAACTTGGTATAGGTTTATTTCAGTATTTATGACCTGTCTGCAAAATTTGGTGTAAAACAGAGTTGATTTGACGTGATTCGGACGTCTAGTTGAGAAATTGCATGTTCTTAAGTTTCATGAAAAATTTCATTTATTTTGGTGTTTGATTCATAGTTCTAGGTATTATTTTGGTTTTTTAATTGCGTGAGCGAGTTCGTATGATATTTTTACACTTGTGTGCATGTTTGGTTTGGAGCCCCGAGGGCTCGGGTGAGTTTCAGATAAGTTGAGGATGTTTTTGAACTTAGGAAAAAAATGTTGGTTTAGCTTCTGCTGGTTTCTGGTGCATGCTTCTTTGCGATCATGAAGATACTCCGCAATCGCGAAGAGTAGTTTAAAATTGAGGAGGAGTTGTTCTTCGCGAACACGAAGTGGAGGGGGGCTTGCCCTTCGCAAACATGATTGTTCCTCTACGAACACAAAGCGTTGTGGGATTCTAGGGGAGCTGGTCTTATGTTATTTGCAAACACGATCATTGGATCGCGAACGCGATGGCCAGGGGGCAAGAGCCATTGCAAACTCAAGGAACATTTGCGAACGTGAAGGCTAATTGAGCCGCTGTGCATCGCAAACGCGGCAGGCCTGATGCTCAGACCTTAAAATATTTCAAACATGGGATTTCACCCATTTTCACCATCCTTTCTTTAGAGCTCGGCCTAGAGGCGATTTGGAGGAGAAATTTCATCACCCTTTCATAGGTTAGTATGCTTTAACTTATTTTCTTCCATTTCCATTAACACCCATTAATTTTTAGCCTTAACCTATGTTCTTTCATGGTCGAAAATTAGGAATTCGGGAAGAATTGTGGGGTTTTATAAAATTGAGATTTAAACCTCAAATTGAGGTCGGATTTCAAAACTAATTACATAATCGGGCTCGGGATAAATGGGTAAATGGGTTTTGGTCCGAATCTCGGGTGTTGACCAAGCGGGCCTTCAAGATGGATGTAGCAACGAGGGTGAAAAAGGAAAAATCAGCTGCAAGTGTTGAGTGGAAAATGAAAAGTCCGAAAGAGAAGGCTTCGGTGAGTGAGAATGATAAGTGTGGGGTGTAACCCAAGAGGCTGAGAAGAAGTTGTTTGCATGGATGTGCGCATTAGTTCGGGTGCAAGGAATGGAGCCCGACTTCGACTTAGACACCGACTAGATGTTCAGAGAAGTTTCCTTTACCTTATGCTTTTTAATTGTGTGTCATGGGGACATGACACAACTTAAAGTGTGGGGTGGGGGATAATTGTATATTGTATATATATGTGTCAGTTTTGTCAGTTGTCGTAGGCGGGAAATTGGAAAAAACCATAAAAATGTTAAATTGTTTGATTTTTCCCGATGATGGATATCACTCGACAGGTTTCTTGAGGGTTTAAAGTCGAAGGTTAAAGACCAAAAAGATTTTTTTTTGTTAGATAGTGTACTAATTCCCCCTTAGTTTTTCTTTGTGCTGCGATTCATTTTCAACGGTTTTGTTTGAACCGTGTGTAGTTAGTTTTTATTTTTGTTAGGAGTAGGAAACCTTGTGCTATGATTTAAATTGAAATCACCATATCTTAACTTTGTTATACCTTGAGAATAGTGAGTGCTTTACTTGTGACGCTTAGGCTCAGTTTTTGACTCTTGCATAAGTACCTTAAACTGTATAATCTTAACTTTGCTTAACTGCTTTGACTAGAGTGTCTTGATAATCCAATCTTGAGTGAGTTATGTGCCATGTGTGTGTGAGGTCTTGTCTTGTACTGTGCATAGAATTTGATATTTAGAACTTTCCCCGTGTGTTTGCAAAGCAAAATAGTAGTTTATTCAATCTTGGAAGTGATATAGGTATTCTTTTGTTGAGCCAATGATATGCTTTTATCCTCCTAATTGCTATGTATCTTAGTTAACCCATTTTGAGCTTGTAATCTTATTTCTTTGGCAACCACATTACAAGTTTTACCCATTTATTTGAATTGACTTTCTATTTGAACCTTGTACCTCTCACGAGAACTTGAATTTGTTATGAACTTTGTAAAAGTTGAAGCGTGGGGTTGTTGGTTTGGCTTTTGCGTGGAACTAATGAAATTAGGAGAAAGGTGCATTGTATTGAAAAAATAAGAGCCACTTGAATTGAAAGAGAAAAGAGAAAAATGTTGTATTGTTGTGGAAAATATGCTTTGATAGTAGTGACTCTTGATGTAATTGTGCTTAAAGAAGTAGGGAGTTAATGTATATTGATGTGAATGTGGAGTTTTGTTTTGACATAAGTATGGGGTTTTGAACAGTGAAATGTATGTGTTTACGTGCCTAGGGAGGTGTAGTCACTCTTATATCCAATTGTATCCTACCTATCTCGCAGCCTATGTTATAACCAGTTAAAGTCCTGCTTGATCCTTGACTAAATGAGCTCAATTAGTAGAGTAGTACACTACAGGCAAGCCTATGGTACGTCTTTTGTGGCATATGATTGTTGTTGCTAAGAGTGAGCTAATTCTTTCTATCTTGAGTTTCTTATTGTTCTTAATTTCTATTGTGTGTAGAGCTACTCTCTATTGTTGTGTGAGGGCACTTGATTCACGAAGAAAAGTTAATGCTTGACCTCTGTGTTAGAGTAAGTGAGCAGGTTATAAATAATGCGTGGTGCGTTTGAGTCAAATTTTGAGGCTAGGATGTTATGGTATTGTACTTAGTCTATTTTAAATATTCTTAGTGTGATGAGTTAGGAGAGTTGTGTAAAAAGGTCGTGTTTATATAAAATGTAGTTGGATTGCTCGAGGACGAGGAATGGTCTAAGTGTGGGGTGTTGATGGTAGGCAATAATCTCGTATTTTAGTCGCTTATTGCACTCTAATTCACTGCACTTTACTTGTTTTGAGCTTTAACTGGTAATGTTTTGCACTTATTATGTGTTTTATGCCTTGTAGGAGTGATTTCGAGCTATGTAGATGTTATGGAATGAATTATAATGATTTGTAGCTTTGAAGTCCGAGTAAAAGCCCAAGGGATTAAGTTAGGATCGTGTTCGGGGGTCGAGGACCAAGTCTGGACGTCAAAAATTAATGGTTGATCCGTACTCTAAGAAAATTGCACTACCACCCTGTGCCATGCGTAGCGGGGCATAGGGCGCTAGTGCGAAATTCCTACAAAGTGAAAAAATCAGCTCTCCAGAGCGCGTCGCCTCATGCAACGCGCCTGTATATTTTTTACAGAGTAAATTTCCTATTTCATCTAGGAAAAGGTGATTTTGTCTGGGCCCGACCCTACTTGGTATAAATACATGAATTATATTATTTTTTGGACTTTTGACACATATTCTACTAAGGAGGCTAAGGCGGAGTTGGAAGAACACGAGCATGAGGATTTCATCATTCCTTCCTCACTCAAGACCCAAGTTTGGATTAAATTTATGTTTTCCTATACTTTAACTTTATTTGTGATGAATTGCTCTATATCTATGAAGTATTTCCCTTTAGGTTTTGATGGATTTGGTGCATTGATGATTGTTTATGGATTATAACTCTAGTTTTATGTATGAGCATTTTGGATGATTTAACTACTGCATCTATACTCACTTGTTCATGTAATCGAAAGAGGTATAACTTGTGATATCTTTGCATTATACTGTTGGTTGAGTTCATTAATTCTTCTTAGTAATTGAAAGAGGCTAGTTGAATCGTTGATCAAACCTAGTTAAGAGAATAATCAAAAATCGAAAGAGGTATAACTTGTGATATCTTTGCATTATACTGTTGGTTGAGTTCATTAATTCTTCTTAGTAATTGAAAGAGGCTAGTTGAATCGTTGATCAAACCTAGTTAAGAGAATAATCAAAAATGGTATTCCTAAAGACCAATCCACTACGCATTCTTGCATATCTTCACGTGCTTAAATTAGTTCATCTCGTAAGTTTAAGACTTAATCAAGAGAGGAGTTTTTACTAAACCTTTCAACTAATAATTGAATGAATTCAAGAGACACACTTGAGCACTAGAGTTAGATCCCAAACAATTATCTTGCACCTATCCTATCAACCTCTATTTCCTTCCCCCGATAACCTTATTTGTTTCGATTGTCATTAGTCAATAGCTTTAGAGTCTTAGTTAATTTTAGTTAGAAAGTATATAAATCTCAATTGTTGATCACCTTGAATAGCAATCAAGCGAGTAACTACAAGAATGCTGTTTAAATCCAATCCCTATGGATACAATATTATACTATACTATATTTGACTAGCAAACAAAATTTGTATTTTGCGCTCGTCAGGACCCACCACTCTGAATTACGTGTTTGGGACGGGCTCAACCTGGCTGGCCTCCACCTCTAGCAACTAAAACTCCACCTCTAACGGCCTGAACCCCCACCTCTAGCTGCCTGACCCCTAACCCTAGCTGGCAGAGCGGGCGGTGGAGCAACTAGTGCCGGAATCATGGAACGAGAACTCTATTGTGGTATGACGCCCAATAATCTCGGACAGGACCTCCTGATATACCCAATACCACCACACTTAAAACATCCATCCTGCTGTTGTGGCTGCTGAAATGGAGGCTGGCTCGATCGAGCCGGATAACCACGGTGATAACTTTGAACCGGAGGCGCATTGATAGGAGCTGATGGTGCACTATAGGCTACTTGCCCAAAATAAGGCACATAAGGACCACGACTCCCTGAAGCATTGTGAGATGCCTAAAGCATTGACTAAAATGGCCTAGGAGGATGGCCTCTACTAAAAGTAAACCTTCCTCCAGATGGGGCACCACTGAAACCATCGGTATGAAGAGGCCTCTTATCCGACACCTACACCCTCTCCTGAGCACGAACCATCTCGATCTGCCTAGCTATATTTACAGCCGTCTGAAAGGAAATGTCACTCCCAGTCTCCTTGGCCATCTGTAGCCTGATAGTGTAGGTGAGTCCATCAATAAATACCCTAAGTATCTCCCTCTCGGTAGGACATAAGATGATGGCATGGTGATCTAGGTCCACAAAATGAGTCTCGTACTGAGTAACAACCATACTGCCCTACTGGAGAAGCTCAAACTGCCTGCAGTAATCCTCCCTCAGTGTGATAGGGAGTAACTTCTCTAGAAATAGCAATGAGAATTGCTCCCAAGTAAGTGCATGCGACCCATCTAGTCTGGTCAACATATAATCTCTCCACCATCTCTTGGCGGAACCCGTCATCTGAAACACAACAAAATCGACTCCATTGGTCTCAACTATACCCACACTTCGTAGCAACTCATGGAAGTGGTCAAGATAATTATGTGGGTCCTCCGAAGTGTACTATTGAAGTGAATTAGAAAGAGCTTAGTAAACTTGTCCAATCTCAATAAAGCCTGAGAAGACATGGTGGGCCTATGATCGGCCTGTGATGCAACAACCGGCTGAACTATACCAACTGGCAGGGCTGCTTGATTCTGATACCGGAGAGTCATCTGCTTTGGAGTGTGAGTAGCGGGTGTCTGTGCTCCTTACCTAGCCTGAGAGATGGCTGGTGCCACCGAAAATGTACTGGCCTGGGACAGATGCTCCATAAGGCCCACCAAATGGACTAGAGCATCCCGAAGCATTGGAGTGGCGATGAACCCCTCCGAGACCTGAGCTGGTCCAACAGGTACTGTCTGAACTGAAGCCTTTGAGGCCCCACTGCTGGTGATGCTGCTCGAGCTCTAGGCTGAGCTCGACCTCTGGTGCGACCTCAACCTCGATCTCTGCCCCTAGTAGGAGCTACCACTAGGCTGTTGTCCAACTGTAGATGCAGTACGTGTTCTCGCCATCTATGAGAGTACAAGAACAGAAGGGTTTAATTATCAATGACAAAATAAAATCGCACGATAGAGAAGAATAGAAGTTAAATTGTTCCTAAACTCTATAGCCTCTAGAAGATAAGTACAGACATCTCCGTACCGATCTTCCAGACTCTACTAAGCCTGCTCATGACTCGTGAGACCTAGAAAACCTAATGCTCTGATACCAACTTGTCACAACTCGGAATTTGTATCCTCGATACCGTGATAGCGCCAAACATTTCACTCGCTAGGCAAGCCAACATTAGAGTATTTATCCATTTTCAACAGTTCAAATTAAATAATAATAAAGAAACAAAAATAGCTGAAATAAACTCTGAAAGGAGGAGCGGAAAATATAATAATTGAAATCTCTAATACAACCCTAATCTGGTTTCACAAGTACACGAGCTACTAGAATACTACAAATAAAAGTCTGAATAAAGTAAAGATTTCTGGAAAAAAACACAGTCAAGATAAAGTGGGAGGGAGGACTTTAGGGCTATGAATGCCGAGCAGCTGTACCTCAAGTCTCCACTAATAGTCAACCCAAGCACGCTACTGACCGCCTCTGGGACCGACTCCAAAATCTGCACAAGAAGTGCATAGTGTAGTATAAGTATAACCAACTCCATGTACTCTGTAAGTGCCGAGCCTAACCTCAACGAAGTAGTGACGAGGCTAAGGTGGGTCACTTACACTATAAACTATACGAAATATACAATAAAGACATGAAAGAAAAATATAGAACGAAATAAGGAAGTTAACTTAAAAAATAGCTCAATCCTCAAAGAAAACCAGTGAATGCCAGAAATACCAATCCTTAGAGTCTCGTATGAAAGTATCGAAGCCAATACAACCAAATAGCAATAGAAACACAAAGACTGTTGCGGCGCGCAACTCAATCCCACCGTGCAACACAATCCACCCTTATTCCACTCTAATAATATCAACAATAGTAAATAAATATATGTTGCAGCATGCAACCCGATCCCACCATATAATCAGAATCAATGTCATAATTTCCCTTTATTTCACCGTATCAATCCACCCTTATTTTACCTATTGCGGTGCGCAACCCGATCCTACCATACAATATTAATAAATCAACAAGTGCATTTAATTTAACAACTTAAATCATATGATTCCTCTATGAGTAATGGGCATGTAGCAGAAACAGAAAGGAAATCTTATCTTATATTAAGAATCCACCATAGTGAATACTAAATAGCAAGATAAGACAATTCAAATAAATAACAACCACAGGTACAAGTAAGTCATTTAAGGCAAATAGCAGTGAGTCATAAAAGCATGGGAAGGTCTAACATTGTTAACATGAGGATAATAACTAACTAGTAGAAAATAAAGGCACGGGAAGCATTTAAAGCACATAACAGTTAAGTCATGGAAGGAAATAATTAAGGAAATACGAAAAATTAGGGAAACAAGAAATCCGGCGGCGTATAAGCATTCGTCATCTTGCATATACGCCGCAACACATGAATTTCACATAACACATAGTTCAAGGGTTCCTAATTCCCTCAAATCAAGGTTAAACCCAACACTTACCTCACTCCGCAATCAATTTAAAATTCAACCATGGCCTTGACTTTTGAACAAGCTTCCAAACCAACCAAATCTACCAAGTTATTGATCAAACGATTCAAAAGAAGCTTTAGAAACTACTCATGAATGAAAAAGATTCAATTTAAATCATTATTGAAAAAAGACAACAAAAGTCAACCCCGGGGACCGCTTTGCCAAAACCCAAAATTTGAACCAAAACCCGATTACACATTCACCCACAAGCCCGGTTATATAATTTGTTTCGAAATCCAACCTCAATTCGAGGTCTAAATTCTAATTCTTCAAAAATCCCTAATTCTACCCAAATCCCCAATTTCTACAATGGAATCCTAGATTTAATGATGCAAACTAAGGAAATGTAATAGATAATTGAAAGAAAGTAGATTAAATCACTTACCAAAGAAATTAGGAAGAAGAGCTCTTGGGAAAATCGCTTCTAAGGTATTTAGGGTTGAGAATTTCAAAGAATGGGCTAAAATCCCGTCTAACTCAGCTTTTGACCAGGCGTAGATGTCGAGATTTTCTTCGCATATATGAAACAAACCACACCTGTGCTATCATCGCATTTGCGAATATTTGTTCGCAAATGTGAACTATGGCCCTCCGCAAATACGACCCTTTTTTATCGCAAATGCGATCTCAGCTAACTCACCCCCTCTTTGCAAATGCGAAGATTTACTTCGCAATTGCGATCATGACAAGAATTTATAAATTCTTTAAACCTTTAAACTTCAAATTTTTAACAAATTGCGATAACTCGAGCTTGGGACCTCTCGATTCCGGGCATACGCCCTAGTCCTAAATCATGATACGGACCCACCGAGACCATCAAAATACGGATCCGGGTTCGTTTGCTCAAAACGCTGACTGAAGTCAACTCAAATAAATTTTTAAGGCACGAATTCACATTATAATCCATTTTTCACATAAAAGCCTTCCGAAAAAAGACACGGGATGCGCACGCAAAAAAGAGTTATTTGAGGTTTCGAAACACGGAATTGAGGGTTAAAGCTCTAGATGACCTATCGGGTCATCACATTATGAGATGGCATGAGGAAAGTAAATCTCTATGCCTACATGTCAATGTGTATGAGAAGTCATGAATGACGCAATTCCGTACAACATGAGGAAAAAGCATCCCTATGCTTGTATGTCAAGTGTGCATGTCGAATGCAATGCGACTTAGTGATAATCAGGCTCAATCACTCAACACACTCAGTGACTCTGCACTGAATAGGGCAGATCCACCTCTCAACACTCTCAGTCACTCAGCACTATACATGGCAAATCCAGCCCAAAAAATCAGTAGCAGCTGCGCTCACTGTGGGTGTGCAGACTCGGGAGGGGGGGGGATCCAGCCCAAGCACTATAATAATCCAATCATGGCATGAATAAATAAAGTCTGATGTGGCGTACAACCCGATCCCATCATGAATCAATAATACATGGAAGATCCATCCCAAGAATAATAAATCCTGTTGTGGCGTGAAGCCCGATCCCATCAATGCCACCCACAATCCAGCCTTCAGGCCCCAACTCAGTCATCAATCTCTCCAGTCTCTCGGGTTCACAATGTCATGAAAATCAGCCCAAAATGATGTATCAATAAATAGAAATAGAGACTGAGATATGATATGCAAATGAACGAGTATGACTGAGTATGTAACTGCAATTTAAGCAATAATTCACAACGGATATGACCTCAGTGGGTTTCGACAGAATAAGCATATAGCCTAAACATGGTTTCTAACATGGATCGCGACTCAATTACTCCAGCACATAGAGATTTCATGGATAAAAATAAGATTAGGTAACTACACAATACTACAGAATCAATCGAGTCATAATGCACACGGTGCACGCCCACATGCCCGTCACCTAACATGCGTGTCACCTCAACACCAAACACGTATCACGTATATTTAGGGGTTCATACCCTCAGCACCAAGTTTAGAAGTGCTACGTACCTCAAACAAGCCAAATCCAATATCGAGCAAGCCAAATGACACTCCAATATGCCATCTCGCATGTACCGACCTTCGAACGGCTTAAAACTAGCCAAAAGCAACTCAACTACATCAGATAATGCATAAGGAAATAATTCCAAATGATAAAGGTCGAATCTTTAATCAAAAAACCAAAGTCAACCATAAAGTAAAATCCGGGTCTGCACCTCGGAACATGACAAAACTCACAAAATTCAATAACCCATTCAATTACGAGTCCAACCATACTAGTTTTACTCAAATCTGACTCTCGATGTTCAAAACTCAAAAATTCACTCTATGAAACGTTAAACAAAAACCCCCAATTTCTCTTTTGAAATCATCAACCAAAACCGAGTTAAGAATGCTTACCCCAATTCATGTGGTGAAATTCCTCTCCAAAGTCGCCCAAAACCGAGCTCTAACTCTCAAAAATGAGAATAAAACCACCAACCCTGGAAAATATAGCTTCTGCCCAGCGTTGTTCGTATTTGCGAACCAATTTTCGCTCCTGCGGACTTGCATGTGCGACCAAAATCTCGCTCATATAGAAGAACACTGCCAACCAGACTATTGCACCTACAGGAAATCTCCGCTTCTCCGCAAACACAGGTGCGAACAAGCTTACGCTTTTGTGCTTGACTTCGCTTTTGCGATCTATAGTTCCACTTCTGTGGTCGCGCTTCTATGCAAAATGCACCACATTTGCAACCCAGTGACAGTCCATCCAAAACTGCTACTGCGATGCTCCCTTCAAGTCTGCAGTCACGCACCTGCGATCAAACCCATCGTAGGTGCGGTCGCACCAGAATCTGCCAAACCAGCCTAGCATAACAATCCAAAACTATCTGAACCTCATCCAAAACTCATACGAGCCCCTCGAGACACCATCCAAATTTACCATCATGTCCCATAACAAAACAGGGACCTACTTGAGGCCTCAAATCACGCATAACAACATCGAAACGACGAATCACACCTCAAATCAAACTTAATGAACTTTTGAATTTTCAACTTCCAAAACTCGCGCCGAAACATATCAAATCAACTCGGAATGAACTCAAATTTTGCACACAAGTCCCAAATGACATCAAGAATCTATTCCAATTTCCAGAACCACAACCTGAATTCGATATCCTCAAAGTCATTTCTCGATCAAACTTATGAACTTTCCAAACCTTCAAATTTCTAGCTTTCGCCAATTAGTGCCAAAACCTTCTAGAAATGTCCAAATACAAATTTGGGCATATGCCCGAGTCTGAAATAACCATCGGGACCTAATGGAACCATCAGAACTCCAATCCGAGGTCAAATACTAAAAAGTCAAACCTGGTCAACTCTTCCAACTTAAAGCTTCAATCATTAAAGTTATTCTTCCAAATCGATTCCGAATAACTTGAAAACCAAAACCGATGATTCACACAAGTCATAATATATCATATGGAGCTACTCATGTCCTCAAACTACCAAGAAAAGTGCGTATGGCCGATCGAGTCGATACATTCTCCCCCACTTAAGCATACATTCGACCTTGAACGTGCCAAGAGTTGTTCCAAAGCCGTCAAATCACTGTATAATCTTACCATGCACATACCCGGGGGTGATGCCACATCACCCTAATCCATATAAGACTAACAACACAACATAACTAAAGATCATTACTCCAACCTTAGACCATAAACCTTAGAACTCAATTTCCACATCCAGAATTCCTTACAATACCCGAATCTCACACCTACATACTGTATAAGTCTGAACAAGATGTATCAAGCCATAATTATAACCCAAGACACAATCACATGATATACCACATAACTCCAATACTAATAGCCATAACTTTCGATCACAGTAGCTGCTAAAAAACAACCCAATACCGATAATAAACCTCATATCGAACAAAACCATGTTCTATAACATTTGTACACTTGATGATGAAGAAAGAAACATGCAAAAACTCGTAACCACTTATCAGATCAACAAGTCATGGAGCTCCCTCTCCTTCGACAAGAACTATAGCCCAATTTCTAAGCCGATCAGCGACATTATCCTTCCAAATATTTCACAATCAAATCTGATAGCACCCATTCTAGGTCCGAGGACCTCATCTTATCAAATACAGCCGCTCTATTGACATTCCACACCAATTCAGCCTAGAGCAACAAACCGTGTAATCTATGCACAAATACACAATAATTCAAATGCACCCAAAAATAGGAAATGACTCAAATAAGAGGATCGTCCCGCAAACTCAACAAATACCACCACAACCGCAATGCTATACACCCATCATACATAGTAGAACCAAGACACTAATCTAACACAAGTGATCATATCTCAACATAATTCCGTTGCAATGCGTGACCCCATCCAAACATTGGTTCATATGAAATACTTTAAGCTACAATGCTCCAAATCAACAACCATATACAATTTGACATCAAGTACATAAAGTGCATGGCCATAACCATGAAGAAGCAAATAACACAATATACCACATCCTGGGAAGACCATAACCAAGGCGCAATCACCCATTCCACACCCCAAATCACCAAATCACACGAAGTCCGCTATAAGACCCAAACAGAACCGCACCATGTGTGCATAAAACCCGCAAATCACAACTCCTTGTAGCATAGAAAAGGAAAGGGTAGAACATATCTGAACATGAACAAGCTCACTCTAAATAAATGATTCACCCCTCAACACTAACTGTGCTGAGTCAACAAATCTGATCCGGTGTAGAATACACATCCTCATCAGGCCTACCAATGAGCCTCCAAATCAACCCTAGTCATCACAAATAGGTAATTAATCCTCCGAAAGTCCACAATGACCTAACCATAATGCATACCATCATCTGGATAACTTTGGCCACATTTTCACACGCCACAACCACGAAACAATTTGCTTCTGAGAACTCTCAGTCTCCAAATCCATAGAACGCACTAGTCACCATATCTGATCCCAGCTCCACCGTCCAAATGTCTAACACACGTCTCATACACGATCACCCTGCGAGTCAAAACATAGAAAAATCTAAATATTAATAGTCGATCAACCAGGCGAGTACTGCGATAGTCAAAACACAGTGCGCTTTCTGAATGTACACTCTACTCAGGTAATACCAATTAGTGCCAGTATCCGAAATCATTGTGTTTCATAAACGCATGATCTTCCTTTTGGAACTGAATGGTATACTTGCACATATAAATCCCCATCTCAAACCATACCTCATCTATCATTCCATCATATGAAAAGTATGAGAACCTCATAATCAACAGTGAGCCACAAGTAGACTACATACCCGGTCAACCGAAAACCCTCCATTTGATATCATCCAAGAGAAAATCGCAATACACAACATGATCCTAACACCGGTAGGAAATATCCATCCCAAATCATGGTAGAAACCATCGAAAACTCTCTGAAACCCATTTACACACAACCAAGCCATCAGAGATGAATCTCTCTAACTCAACCAAGCCACGCGAGTCGCCAAAACCAAGATTATTGCCACAAAACACCTGTAGAAACTCACCACATCATAAGTACCCAAAGAACCGATCGTATCTAGTACCGTGCTGATCAAACCTACTAATAAACTATCCTATTTATCTGAGTTCCTTCTGAATTACCCTCAAGTTGACACTTCCCCTGCCAGAACATCACGATCTTTACCCAAAGCTCACCATAAGAGATCCTAGCATAAAGCCACATCGCCTTAAGTCCCATAAGCTATCGTATTACCTCATAAGCATCCCAAAAGTACCACAACCGCAACACCTACCTTGAAGAGACCTTCTGTGAGTCTAAAGCCGTTTCCTTCACCTTCTTGATACTGAAATGTATAATCCATAATTATATAGAAATACCGCGAGTCTCGGAACCAACCAATGTAAATCTCAAGTTCTAGCCATATACAAATCTGGAAAATTCTCAATTGCTACACATAAATCTTGAACCCATTAGAACCTTCTCGAGAGTCATCTACTCTGCTCACATCTCAATTGCACCACCGAAACAGGCTGGACGACACGTTCCCCATTAGCTCAATTACACCCAAAGAAGTAATATATACCTCTAAGCAACCGAGTGAATCCCTTTTCTTAGTACATCACATCTACCACGAACAACAAACCTGAATTATTCTAAGATTACTATATATACATAATGTGTAGTACACCATGCATCCAGAAATTTCCTTGGTTAAGTCATCCTCAAAATTAGTCTCTGCAAGTCATAACCGATCCACAAGTATGCCCCAGACTGAAACCAGTACAACATATAACCATGCAATCAAATCATCGATAGTATACTCCCCCACTTGGCTCAAAGCAATAGATCAAAACACTCGATAACACACAATTCCCATGCTCTATTACTGCCATAATACCACCATGAGGTTCAACTAAATCCTTCATAAACCCATGTAACATAAACCATATAATACTTCAGATTATCTGCGAAGCTTGCATTCATCCTCGTGACTGTCAGCTCAACTTTTCCAACCAATCCAAACTCAAATCGCAACACATATAACCCACTAGCAGAAAAGAAAGCCTCTACACAACATCATAAGGATCACACATCCGTAGATTACCCCACAGGTGATAACCCACCCGCTTAGACTCAAACTAACATCTCTCTATACCATTTCACATCCACAAGTACTACGCAGTCACTTAATCTTCCTAAGTCTAAACTCATCAACAAGACATGAAAATCTACTTTATTCCACAAGTGCAATAACATGAAAGAATCTCTCAAAAATCTTCATATCTCAAGATTGTATGACGCAACTATCATACATAGAAATCGAGCATCCACTAGTCCTTTTCACATCTCAGGCAAACTCTTCCCATCACATTCAACCCATTCGAACACATCCTATGGTTATATCATACTCATCATATAGCCATCCAACTACTCATCGAGCCACAAATTCTACTAATAAGGATACTACCAGACATATAAGTTCAAAACTATGTGCTCACACAACCAAAATCCCCATGCTCAAGCTACAGTCAAACTTGGCCTCAAGTCCTCCAAACTGGCCCATCATCAGCACATAGAAATCATATCTCGCACCTCATCCATGGAATCACAAGTCATCAATGTATAGCTGATACCGAGCGCTCACATGCGCATATGAGTACATGAAAGGAATTCAAAGAGTTATGCTTCAAACTGAATCAATGCTGCACGATAAAGAAAGAAAGATGGGAAGTTTGTCCTAAATGCCCTGTAGCTAGGGGTGTTCAAACCAAACCGGAAAACCGCACCAAACAGAAAAACCAAACCAAGCCGATTAAAAAACCACATTAGGTTTGGTTTGACTTGGTTTGGTATTGGGTTAAAAAAACCGAACCAAACCGACATATAAATATATAAATTTTATTTATATTTTTAAGACTTTATAGTGAATTTTCTTTAGAAAATGTAAAAATATTTGGGATCATCTCATGTATTAACCTTGAAAGCGTAAATTAACGAAAAATTATTGTTAGACGACTAAGAAAATAACTATCATGTGTTACTAAAACAATTCTCCCATTAAAATATTTTAATAGATCATATGTTTGTCAATTTTTTCCATATTTACTAAACATATATTCACTTATCGAAGCTTTATCTATAATTTTAACAAAGTAAGATTGAAATAATATTCATGTAACAAAAAGACCCGAAAACCCGAAAAACCCGACAAAACCGAACCAATCCAAACCGATATAGTCGGTTTGGTTTGATTTTGATAAAAAACGAACCAACTCGGTCCATGTACACCCCTACCTGTAGCCTCTCGAAGATAGGTATGGACATCATCATACCGATCCGCAAGACTTTACTAGACACTTGCTCATGACTCGTAAAACCTATGATCCTAGAGCTATGATACCAACCTATCACGACCAAAAATCTAACTAGTTGTGATAGCACCTAACCCAACCCGCTAGGTAAGCCAGTTAACAATGAACCAATTTAAATGAGCTTTATTAAGAGAAGAAATGGTAATGCAATTGAACTATTATACAAAGAATCCCCAAGAACTGGTAGTACAAATCATGAGCTTCTAACATTTAGAGTTTACAAAACTGGTATGAAATAAATACATCATCTGTTTGAGATACACATGAACAGATTAAAATTCTAAAGCTACCAAGCACATCTTCAAATCCAGCTCCCGCCATATACAACAACATCAACATCCAACATCTGCACGCAAGGTGAAAAAGTGTAGTATGAGTACAACCGACCCCATGTACTCAATAAGTAAGAAACCTAACCTTAGGTTGAAAGTAGTGACGAGCTGGGACAAAGGTCAGAGTCCAACACCAATAAACAACAACAGTTCATAACAATATAATAAAAGTGATAAAAGAAATAACTTGGAGATATGATGCTCAAATCATTCACAGTTGCGGAAAATAGTCATACTTTTTAATTATAATAGTAAAACCCAAGTCATTTACCGAAATCACCAAAATATGAGTAAGTTTAAGAAAATTTGTGACTTTTTCCAAAACTTTCAATAGGTAAATGTTTCATTATCAGATGGCATGAAGTAAGTACATCTCTATGCCTACATGTCAATGTGCATGAGAAGTCATGAATGACGCAATACTGTACAATATGAGGAAAATGCATCTCTATGCATGTATGTCAAGTGTGCATAATGAATGCAATGCAATTCAGTGATAAAATCATATGCATACTCTCAGAGTACTCAATCTAGCTGTCTCAACTTTCCACTTATCACACTTAATCACTCAACACACTCAGTCACTCAGCATTGAACATGGCAGATCCAACCTTCAACACTCTCAGTCACTCAGAATTGTACAGGGCAGATCCATCCTAAAAAATAATAGCAACTGCGCTTACTGTGGGTGTGTAGACTCCGGAGGGAAAATCGAGCCCAAGCACAATAGTAAGCCAATCATGACATGAATCAATAAAGCCTGTTGCGGCAGCCCGATCTTATCAATGCCACTCACAACAAATATGACCTCAGTGGGTCCGGACAGAATAAGCATATAGCCTAAACATAGTTTCTAACATGGATCATATCTCAATTATTCCATTACACAGAGATTTCATGGATAAAATCAAGATTAGCTAACTACACAATACTACAGAATCAATCGAGTCATAATTCACAAGGTGCACGCCTACAAGCCCGTCACCTAGCATGTGCGTCACCTCAATACCAAACACATATCACATATATTCAGGGGTTCATACCCGCAACAGCAAGTTTGGAAGTGTTACTTACCTCGAACAAGCCAAATCCAATACTGAAAATCCAAACGATACTCCAAATAAGCCATCCCACGCGTACCGACCTTTGGATAACTCAAAACTAGCCAAAAGCAACTCAACTACATCATATAATGCCTAAGAAAACAATTCCAAATGATAAAGGTCGAATTTTTAATCAAAAGCTCAAAGTCAACCAAAAAGTCAAACCAGGTCCCGCACCTCAGAACCCGACAAAACTCACAAAATCCAATAACCCATTTAATTATGAGTCCAACCGTACTAGTTTCACTTAAATCTGATTTCAAATCGATGTTCAAAACTCAAAAATTCACTCTATGAAACTTTAGATAAAACCCCCCAATTTCTCTTTTGAAATCATCAACCAAATGCCAAAACCGAGTTAAGAATGCTTACCCCAATTACTATGGTGAAATTCCTCTCCAAAGTCGCCCAAAACCGAGTTCCAAGTCTCAAAAATGAGAATAAAACGACCAACCCTCGAAAATATAGCTTATGCCAGCGTCTTTCGCATTTGAGAACCAATTTCCGCTCTTGCGGACTTGCATGTGCGACCAAAATCACGCTCCTACAGAAGAGCACTACCAACCAGACCATCGCACATGCGGAAAATCTCCTCTTCTGCGAAAACACATGTGCGAACAAGGCTTACGCTTATGCACTTGCCTTCGCTTGTGCGATCCATAGTTCTGCTTCTGCGGATGCACTTCTGCGTAAAACCTATCGTAGGTGCGGTCGCACCAGAATTTTGCCAAACCAGCCTTAGCATAACAATCTGAAATGATCCAAACCTCGTCCGAAACATATCCGAGCCCCTCGGGACCCCGTCCAAATATACCAACATGTCCCATAAAATAACACGAACCTACTCGAGGCCTCAAATCATGCATAACAATATCGAAAATGACGAATCACACCTCAAATCAAACTTAATGAATTTTTGAAATTTCAGCTTCCAAAACTCGCGCCGAAACATATCAAATCAACTTGGAATGAACTCAAATTTTGCACACAAGTCCGAAATGAAATCACGAATCTATTCCAATTCCCGGAACCACAACTCGAATATGATATTCTCAGAGTCAACTCTCGGTCAAACTTATTAACTTTCCAAACCTTCAAATTTTCAACTTTCGTCAATTAGTGCCGAAACCTTCTAGAAACGTTCAAATGCAAATCCGGCATACGCTGGAGTCCAAGATCACCATCTAGACCTAACAGAACCATCAGAAGTCCAATCTAAGGTCAAATACTATAAAGTCAAACTTGGTCAACTCTTCCAACTTAAAGTTTCAATCATGAAAGTCATTCTTCCAAATCGATTCTGAATAACTTTAAAACCAAAACTGATGATTCACACAAGTCATAATACATTATACGGAGCTACTCATATCCTCAAACTACCAAGAAAAGTTCAAATTCAAAACGACTGGTGGGGTCATTACAATGCTATATTTCACTTTTTCTCTCAAGTAAACAATTTTATTTGCTCTTTTAACTTGCTTTCATTTTTGTCTTCATAGATATTGTGCTCGAAGCCAAGCTTGACATCTTATTCAATTTCAATTGCTAAGTCTTATTTTTAATCTTATTTCTTTATCATTTTTGGAACAAATCAGTTAGCTTGTCTATAGACCACGCAATAAATTTGACTGTACCATTTTACGAGTAAAAAACTTGGCGCCCACCATGGGGCTTAGACAATTGCGTAATTGCTTTAATCCATACGTTTGTTACTAACGTGTTTGATTTTTCCCTTAGCAAGAAATTAGAAATGGCAGCTAATGGCGTCAACATCACATAGAAAGTTGAGGGATGCGAAGATTTGCTCAACATGAAGACTCAATCACTTACACCCGTAACGAGGGGGACAAAGAAACCCTAGTTCATGAAGGACAGTACCTCCTGCATGTGCAGAAGCCAACTCCTGATGACGCGGAGGAGGAACATGTGGTGGAAATGGTGAAAATCTTAAGAGAACAACAAAAAGCTATCATGAGTCACCTCTCAAGGTGCTTCCAATAATGCAAACGGAAGGGTCCCAGTTCTACTCGGCGTTCCTGCAAATCAAACGGCTCAAAAAGTCGATAATAACACCCTAAGGGGTGAGGTCGATTTCGATGGTGCTGGAGGGACCGGTAGCGGAGCTAGTAATGACAATGAGAATGATCCCTACAAACTAAGCTTATGAGGTTTATGAGGGCAATGAGCGAATAGATCAAAGCACAAAGTAGTTCCATGCTCGTATGGATTAGATTTTGGGTGCACCACCAGTACTAAAAGGCCCAGATTCAAAAAAATACACACAATTACCGTTTAAACCAAGAGCTGCACCAAAGTTGATTCAAAAGAGGTTAAAGATGATTGATATATCTAAATACGATGGGACTTTGGATCTACAGGAGCACATCACAACCTACACCACGACTATGAAAGGAACGATTTGGCTCAACATGAGATCGAATCGGTCTTGCTTAAGAAGTTTGGTAAAACCCTCACAAAGGGGGCTCGGACATGGAATTCACTCTTACCCAAGCATTCAATTGACTCTCTTGAAATGCTTGCATATTCGTTCATTAAGGCCCATACTGGGACGAGGAAGGTCCAAGTCAGGAAGGCAGACATATTCAGGATTGTGCAATGTTAGTCTAAATTGCTTAGGAAATTCGTGATCCAGTTCTAGAAAGAGAGGATGCTGCTACCGGTTGTACCAGATGAGTGGGCAGCAGAGGCATTCATAAAGGTTTTGAATCCACGGAGCTCCGATGCCTCCCGATAGTTGAAGGAAAGCCTGCTCGAATTCTAAGCAACCACGTGGGCAGATGGCCATAACTGTTACGAGTCGACAATCAACTCGGGTTCCCGACATCAACCAAGCGACGGGATCGAGACAAAAATAAGGACACATTTAAAAGTGACTTTGATGTGGATCGACGATCTTCCAAAGGTTGTTTCCTACCATATAAAAGATCCGATGGATGTAGTGTCGCGCCTCCTTTTTACATACCCGAGAGGGTACAAGGGAGTTTTCTCCAATTAAAGGACAGTCGAAACGGGATTTGTTTGTTTGTTTCAGAGTCGCCACTTGGGAATTTTAAGGCGTCCCAAGTCACCAATTTTAATCCCTGAATCGAGGAGAATATGACTCTGTTTATTATTCTGCGAACCAGAAATCCTGAGTAAGGAATTCTGTTAATCCGGAAGAAGGTGTTAGGCATTTCCGAATTCCGTGGTTCTAGGCTACCAGAATGAACCTGTGCCCATTGGATGCTGCCGGCTCAATTGGTCCAATCACATCCATGCCCCAGGCAACGAAGGGCCATGGTGCCGACATTGTGTGCAACTCGGATGGTGGAGAATGAATCAAATCTCCGTGTATCTGGCATTGATGACACTTGCGCACAAAACTGATACAATCTCGCTCCATGGTAAGCCAATAGTAACCAGCTCGGAGGATTTTCTTTGCCAACACATATCCACTCATGTGGGGTCCGCAAACTCCTGAATGTACTTCAGACATGACAGCTGTAGCTTGTCTGGCATCTATGCATCTTAATAATCCAAGATCTGGTGTTCTTTTATACAAAACTGTTTGGGTCTTTTGGGTTATGGACTGGGTCGACCCAGTTCGAAATGGACTGGGTCGTAGGGAAGATTGGGCCATTTTTTGGGCCTGTGGCTTGAAATTGAAGAAGAGGCCCAATTCCGACTTTCTTTATATTTTCGCTCTCTTTTCTTCTTTTATTTTTCTAAAACTAAATTATAAAAATACTTAAACTATTATTAAGAACTAAATTAAGTTATAAAAGCGCAAATTAACTCCCAATAACAATTAACGCACAATTAAGTATTAATAATTAAGCATAAAATTGTATATTTGGACATTAAATGCTAAAAATGCAAACGATGCCTATTTTTGTAATTTTTAATTTTTGTAAAACAAATTTAATTACTAACAATTGTAGAATTAAATCCTACATGCAAAATGCGACATATTTTTGTATTTTTTATTAATTTAGCAAATAAACATGCACAGACAAATACAAATAATTATTCATAATATCACAAAATATCACAAAATTTCACACCAAAGAAAAATCATTTTATTTTTGAATTTTTTGGGAGTAATTCTCATATAGGGCAAAAATCACGTGCTTACATGTAGCAGCAAAGGGTTTCGCTCTTATGATAGGTTTGCTCCCAATAGAAGAACCGACTGTGGCTAGAATAGTAGTTCATTATAAGAAAAAGAGGTACTAGGACCCAAAGACTCCACATATCCCAAGTCATCAGCTTAGTGGAGTTGGTATCGACGATGAGTAATATCGAGAATCAGATCTGATCCCAGCCGGAGGGATCCCAACTTGTTGTGTGAATATTATGGGACTCGCGGTCATAGGACTGGAGAGTGTCAGCATCTACATGAAGAGGTGGTGCTATTATTAAAGAATGGTCATCTCAGGGAATTTTTAAGTGACCGAGCCACCAAGAAACTCACAACAAGAGACTCCATAAAGTCGCAAAAGATGATATCACCTTCATGGAGGAAGACGCCAACGAACTTCTTCTATGGCATAATGACGCTCTAGTAATCTCTCTTAATATTTTAGATTTCAAAATTAAGCATGTTTGGTTGACCCGGGAAGCTCAGCCAACATCATTCAATGGAGAGTGTTGAATAAGCAAAGCTGACCAGAATCATCATTCAGGTGACAAAACTCTTAGCTTGATTCAACTTGACAAGTGTGGCAACCCGAGGAGATATCCTACTACCTACGAATGCTGAAGAGGTAACTAAGACCACCTTATTTGAAGTGGTAGACAGCGACATGGGTTATAATGTAATCCTTGAAAGGCCCTGGATACACGAAATGAAGGTTGTGCCTTTAACATATCATCAGCTGTTGAAATTCCCAATCCCCGAAGGAATCAAGCAGATAAGAGGTGATCAACTGGCAAAAAGGGAGATGAACGCAGTAAATAATTCCAGCAGCAAAGGGAAAGAGCCCAGCAAATAGCAATTACAGGAACCGATGCCTTCTCCCTTGCCGAACAAAGATGATAAAGGCGAGGAGTCATTAGGATCCCACCAGGTGCCGAGATACTTTCAGGTACCAGAGGAGACATATGCAACCAATTCCACTGCAAAAAAACTGAGCAAGTGTCCCTATTCGAAGAGTTTTTGGAAAGAAAACTTCACTTGGGAGAAAGACTCAAGCCCCATATCAAGTTAGAATTTATAGATTTTCTTAAAGCTAACATAGATTTTTTCATAGTCGCACTCGGATATGACAGGTATCCCATTAGAAGTGGCAGTGTGCAAATTAAGCCTGGACCCAAACTTCCCACTGATAAGGCAGAAAAAACGTCTGATCACCGAGATCAGGAATAAGTTTGTTAAAGAAGAGGTAACCCAACTTCTCAATATCGGTTCTATATGGGAGGTAAAATATCCAACATGGTTAGCCAATGTAGTTGTAGTACCAAAAAAAAATAACAAGTTTAGAATGTGCATAGATTGTAAGGATTTAATTAAGGTGTACCCTAAAGACTCGTTTCCATTGCCAAACATTGATCAAATGATTGTTGTTACGGCGGGGTACGAGTTAATGAGTTTTCTTGATGCTTAATCTGGGTACAATCATATTAAGATGAACCCGGAGGATAGGGGAAAAACTTCATTCATAACGAACTTTGGCACATATTGTTATAATGTAATGCCATTTGGGCTTAAGAACGCCAGAGCCACTTATTAGAGGCTCGTTAACAAAATGTTTGAAAATCAAATGGGAAAGACAATGGAGATATACATTGATGAAATGTTAGTCAAGTTTTTTAATGTAGGTGATCAATTGAAACACCTCCAAGAAACCTTCGATATCTTGAGGAAGTATAACATGAAACTCAACCCGGAAAAATATGCGTTCGGGGTTGGCTCCAGAAAATTCTTGGGGTTTCTGGTATCGTAAAGAGGGATCGAGGTAAATCCCAACAAAATCAAAGCCATTGAAGATATCTTAGACCAGATGACGAGAATGAAGGAGGTGCAGAGACTAGCCAGTAGGTTGGCAGCCTTAAGCAGGTTCATCTGGAGATCCTAAAAAAATGCCATAACGTCTTCTCACTTCTAAAAAGGAAGAAAAATTTCAAATGGACTCTAGAATACCAACATGCATTGAAAGGCTTAAAACGATACTGATCAAGTCCCTTTGTTACTCTCAAAATAGGGGGAAGGCGAGCAGTTGCTAATATATCTAGCGGTCTCGAAAGTAGCGGTAAGTGCCGTTTTAGTATAAGAAGAAGAAGGTACGTTGTTTCCTATCTATTATGCTTGTAAAATATTATTGGGAGTGGATACTCCTTATCCGCACCTCGAGAAGCTGGCCTTAGCTCTCGTAGTCGCCTCTCGAAAGCTTAGGCCTTATATTCAGTGCCACACGATAGTCATTGTGATGACCTTTCCCTTAAGAAATTTCCTTCACAAACCTGAATTGTCAGGTCATTTAGCTAAATGGGCAGTCAAAATTAGTGAGTTCGACATTGAGTACAAACCCAAGACTGCAATCAAGTCACAAGTTTTGGCCAAATTTGTGGCCGATTTTAGTCTCGTATTAATACCCTTGGCTGCTAAAGAAGCAGTGTTGGTGTTAGAAATGACATCAAGAGTTTGAACCCTATTTACAGATGGAGTTTCCAATGTAAAAGGGTCCGATATCGGGGTACTTCTAGTCACACCCTCGGGAGAAAACCCGATGCAGGCCATTAAAACTATTCTATTAACTAACAATGAAGCCGAGTATGAGGCTTTAGTTGCACGACTTGAACTGGTCCAGGGACTTGGCTCCGAGGTCATCGAGATAAAATGCGATTCTTAGATGGTAGTAAACCAAGTGTACATAATTTTTGATACAAAGGAAGAATGCATGCAATAGTATGTGAACAAAGTTCAAGCATTGCTTGCACGATTCAAGGAATGGTCGATCATACATATCCCAAGGTAAGAAAATATGGAAGCAGATGCAATGGCCAATTTGGGGTCATCTATGGAGATGAAAGGATCTGACTCTGGAACTGTCGTTCAACTTCTACATTCGCTATTGGATGTGGATAGTTACTTCGAGGTCAATTCAACCAACCTAATCTGGGACTCGAGAAATAAGTTTGTCGAATATCTTTAGCATGACAAATTACTCGAAGACCCAAAGGCATCCCAGGCACTATGAACCAAAGCGGCTCGTTACTGCCTCATAGATAGGTAGTTATATAGGAGATCATATCAAGGGTTATCGACCTGGTTTTTGGGGGCATCGAAGGCAGACTATATGATGAGAGAAATCCACAAATATTTGTGGGAATCAGTTTGGCACAGATTTGTTAGTCCTAAAACTGGTTAGGGACGGTTACGATTGGCCTCGGATGTAATAGGATGCAAAGACATTCATTTAGAAATGTGACAAATGTCAACGCAGTTGGTACACCAACCGGCGGAACTCTTGCATTTGGTACTTTCCCCATGGCGATTCATGAAATGGGGGATGAACATAGTTGGGCCACTACCACTGCATCTGGTAAATGTAAGATTTCTTTTAATTTTAACTGACTACTTCACTAAATGGGTTGAAGTAGGTCCTTATCAAAAGATGGTGAGTGTGAAGTGGTCGACTTCTTATGGGACCACATAATCTGCTGATTTGGAATACCGAAAGAGATCGACTGTGATAACAGACCGTAGTTCATAAGCTCAAAAGTCACAAGATTTTTGGAAGATTTGAAAATAAAGAGGATTACATAAGGTAATTATCAAAAACCTTAAAAAGAAGTTAGAAGCTGCTAAAGAAAAATGGCCCGAAAGGTTGCCGGGAGTGCTATGGGCATATCGGATAACAGAAAAATCGAGCACGGGAGAAACACCTTTCTCTCTCATATATGGTGCGAAATCTCTAATACAGGTAGAAGTGGGGGTCGACTTTATGATTTTTCCTGAGAAAACGAAGAAGCAAACAATAAGGCATTGCCAGTAAAGCTGGATTTACTCACAGGGACTTAGCGTACGTGAGGATGGTGGCTAAAAATCAAAGGATAGAAATATATTATAACTGGAGGGCCAATCTACGCTACTTCAAAGTACAATATTTGGTGTTAAGAAAAGTGACTCAGAGCACTCGGGAAATCAAAAACCGAGAAGTTGGGTCCAACATAGGAAGGTCCTTATCGGGTTTTAGCTATCACCAGTAAAGGGTCGTATGAGTTGGAAAATGAAGATGGAATCAAATTGCCCAGCAATTGGAACGTGACTCACCTCAAAAGGTATTACTACTGATGGATACTATCAATATTGAAAGTATGTGCTGCACTCTTTTTCCTTCGACCAGTTTTTGTCCCAATCTAGTTTTTCTGGCAAGGTTTTTAACGAGGCAGCAACGAAAAGCATACTACAAAAGGAGCATCATCGGCAAGGATAGGACCTTTAAATGACAAGGCATTGAAGTCTTCACATAAATGATACACCACTATGGGGATGGTTAAATAATCTTTGGGTCGATGGCAAATTGCTGATACAAAGCAAAGCTTGTCATCGAACCAAAGACTATTTAACTATTCACAAGTTGTTTCTACTAACGAAACAAGGCTTTTAGTGTTCCAATTCGCATACTTCGCAATCAAACACTGGGGGGAATAGTATAATATATGGCAACAAGAATGGCACAAAAATCGGGGACTACTAGAACCGGGAACAATAATGTCTCATCAGGACCGGGGACTACATGATCAGCCCCATAAAAATAAGTTGTACAAGTTAGCCACATGTATTGGCAGTATTTTACTTTAGCAAATAAATGCTTATGTACTTTTAAAGATAGAAGGAATAAAATAAAGGACTTTTTTTTTTGTTTCTTGTCCGAATGATGAGTTGATTTTATCATTTAAAAGTTAACAAAAACTTTAAATGTTCATGCCGGAATGAACATGAGACGTCCTCTTCAAGAGCACCATAAACATAAGGGGGCCCTCTCTTATGAAACACTCATAGTAAAAGGTTGATTCCGGAAAAATTTAGTCCCAAAACCAAAAGTTATCGGATGAAAGTATACGTGAAGCTTTAACTAATTCGATGCAAAAGGAATGTATTTTCTACAACACTTAAGCAAAACTATTCTTTATTTATCAAAGTGCCAACCTCGATGAATTGTCATACTTATAAAGTACAAAAAAAAGAGAAAAAATAATCTAAGCATTATTGTCGTCGAAGCTCGAAGGGAGAGAGGGATCTGCGTCTCCCCTGGTGGAGGAAAGCGGATCAGTTGCTGATTCCTGGCCTTCATCCTCTTCTTCTTCAACCTCTCCTTCGGTCCCCGAATACTCAGAACTAGTACTCAAGGAATCACTTGCAGCAGGTTGAGCGGGAAGGCCTTCTCAAGAAGATAACTTAAATTCTCGGGCCTGGGCAATACAATCATGTATATTAGCAATGCCCGCTTTGGCCTCCTCCAAGGTCTTCCACCTCAAAGTGTATACTGCATAAGTTTTCTCAAATACGAGGAAATCCTATTGGTTCTGGAGATTTTCTTGAAACTTTTCAATTTCGAGGTCGTCCCTCTCGGATCTCATGGCACGAGGCGAGCATCGAGCTCAACAATCGTAGCCAAATGGAGCCGGTTTTGGTCCAACAACCTCTTTAGCCTTTTCTCCATTCAGTCCCTCTTCACCTCGGAAGAATTGGACTCCTCGATTTTGGTGCATAAGTCTGCCTTCAAATAATTTATTTGCTCCTCGAAGGCAGACTCGTGCTCGGCAGTAGCAAGCAAAGCATCGTGGAGCTCGGCCCACTTAGTCTTAGCCTCTTGGAGTTGCTCGTGTAATTGAGTGGATTCTTGGTTGTAGGAAAATTTATCTTGCTCGCTCTTTTGCATTCGATCTCAAGCTCGCCTATCTTAGTAGATTTTTCCTCTAACGACAGGAGGCATGCCGACAAGTTGGTTGCTTTCGGTCAATAGTTGATCCTGCTCGGAAGCGAGCCCTTGCTTATCAAGGATCAAACTCTATAGGCCTTCGAAAGCGAGAAAGTTGGCCTATAAAAAGAGTATCAAGGTTAGAATTCTCGTTGTAGCGGGTAAAGGGAACAAAAGTTGTAAGAAGACAAGTATGGTACTGATGCTGCATTGTGCATGACATTATTCAACAAGCATTCTCCCGAAAGGGAGCACACTTTCTTCCAATCATTTTATGAAGACAACGACTTTAGATAGTTCGCAAGCTTCATCGACTTGGACAACAGATGACACTCCTTAAAAACCAAAAGAATAACATTTGTCTTCCCTCAAGGATCTGGGGAAGGGGTGAATAAATGTGCCACAAATTCCCATGGTTGGGAGACTAGGGAGAAGAAACACCCCTCTTTTGAACATCTGTTGCCAGTGGAGGAGATGCAGCTGGTGCTGGTGGCGAAGGTGCAGCTGGTGTTGAGGGGCGTGAAGTTGTTGGCATGGAAGGATGAAAAGCAGTTGCGGCCGTAGCAGTGCTAATTATTGCTTGATTAGTGGCCGAACGCAGAAGAGACTCGGGATCCGAACTCCTTTGGACCGGAGACAGTAACATGGGTTGGAAAGCGAGAATTAGCATTATCTACCCTTTCCATCTTGCCCAAAAGCTTGGATATCTTCTCCCGGCTAAATAATCAGTTGAGCTGATGAAGATTTTTTTCTCCTTTGAAGGAGATCCACTTCATCACTGACGTCCCAGTCCTCTAAAACAACCACTGTGGCCGGCTCGGTTGGTGCTTTATTTATTTTCTTATTTTGAGTGCCAGCCGAGGAAGAACGTTGCTTTGTTGGTTGCTTGTTCTTTAGCTGGGGACTCCGAAAAGAAGCACCTTCACTAGAAGCAAATCCGCGGGCACTACTTCGAGCAAGGGCACTTTGTAGCACCCTCCTAGCCTTTTCGAGGTCAACTAAAATATCGACATAGGGGTAGGTGACAAAACCTTGCGGAAGTCCTGAATCAAGCAAAAAAAAAAGGAGTTAGAAAATTTACCTACATTTGTACGAAGATAAAAGGAAGAAAGACTCGGTTTACCATGATTTTTAGCCTTCTACCGGTATTTGAGGGCCATTTCCTTCCACCGACGGGATTTTGGTATTGTGATTTCCAGAATTTTCTGAACCCACTGGTCCAGACCTTGAACCCGTAGTGGTTCCTATCGGGAATCTGGAACAAAAGAAATAGGAAAATCCAAGTTAATTGAAAATAATCTTTTCATGAAGGAAATGAATAAATCAAAAACTTACAAAAGCGGTTCCACAACTTGGGAAAAGGTGAAGCTGTGGCCGGGATGATGTCCCTAGTAGCAATGATGATACATTGCTCCATCCACCCATGATCATTTTATCATCCACGCTGGTGAGAAGAGTGCGATGTCCACGTTTGCTGAAATTTATTATTCTCTCACGAAAAATTCTAGGGGAGTAGAAATTCATCATGTGTGTTAGGGTTTCCTCGGTCTCCATGAACAGTTGGCGAAGGTAAGGCACCGTTCTCCATATAGATGGGCCTACTTGTGATAAGTAGACCCAACACCGGTGGCAAGACTCCAAAATTACAAGATCGATCCCTTCATTCGACCCTAGGGAAAATGAACCCAAGGTAAAGGGATACACATAGACATATATAAAACCCTCCTTGGTGAAGGTAACCTGCTCTATCATGTCCGAAGCAAGGATGTCAAGGTTATGGCAGTTGCAGTCCTCCTTCAAAATAGGAATACTAGAAGGGCGAATGGAGGAGAGGTACCTAATAACGTCCCAAGTCCGTGAAGATGCGTAAGAGGAATTCTCTTGGAAGTCATTAGCAGTACTAAGTTGCTTTGGTCTGATGGTGCTTATAGTGGGAGGATCAGAATCGATGTCAGTTTCTTTGTCTTTGTTTCTCTTCGGGCCTCCACTAAAAAGGAGACCAGAATTTCCAAAAGGGGCAGTGAAAGAAGCCATGGTACTAGCACCATGTCTTGTGGACGTCGTAGAATCTACCACGAAGTCTCCAAGTACTTGCACTAGCACGGCTCTAGAAATCACCATGTCTAGATGTACCTGAATTTGCACATGAAGTGCAGAGTGTAGTATGACAATAACTGAACCTATGTACTCAATAAGAAATAGGACTACCTTGGGTTGAAAGCAGTGACGAGCTCAGAAGAAGGCAGTCAGAAACTAATATAAATGACAACATAGATATAATAATGATAATAGCAATAGGTAACTTAAAGGAATTTTCATAATCAACTTGTTCATTTTTCAGAAATTTAGACATACTTTCAAGTATAACAATTAAAGCCCAACACTGATAAGAACATTTTAGTTACAGTTAGCATTGGGAATGATACATCTCTATGCCTACATGTCAAGTATGCATGTCAAATGAATGATTTCACAATGATATCACCAAATGCTCTCTCTCAACATACTCAAGTTGTCTGTCTCAAATGCCCACCTCATCACACACACAATCACTCTGAATTGTATGGGTGCTGGCATCAATGCCCCTCACCAAGCACACACACACACACACACACACACATATATATATATATATATATATATATATATATATATGTGTGTGTGTGTGTGTGTGTGGTATGTCAGACTATGGAGGGGTAGATCCTACCCAAGCGCTAATCAAAAGCCAATAAGGCCTACTATAACGTGCAGCCTGATCTACATAAGCCAATATGGCCCACTGCGGCGTGCAACCCAATCAACAATAACACTCTCAACACGGGTCTAAGGCATACCTCAGTCATCACCTATCAAGTCTCAGAGGTTCACAATCTTATATCACTTATCCTAACATCACCACATATGGAAAAATAATGATACAATGAATAATGAACAGAGACTAATATATGATATGAAGATAAAGAATCATGACAGAGTGTATAGTTACAGTTAAGTCAGATACCCCATAACAACCGAAATAGCCTCATGAAGTCTTGAACAGATAACCACATAGCCTAAATTTTTTTTAGCATGAATCATAGATCGATAAATCTAACAAGTAGGAAAAATACGAATAAAATAAAACAAGATAGCAACACAATACAACAGTCATCCCAGATCATGATTTCCCTGGTGCACGCCCTCACGCCCGTCACTTAGCATGTGCGTCACCCCAACACATCACAAATAACATGGTTCCCAAGGATAATTACCCTCAATTCCAAGTTTGAAAATGTTACTTACCTCAAAATGTGCAACTCAATACTGCAACAAGCCCTTGCCTTGCTAATCGACCTCCGAATGACTCGAATCTAGTCATAAACAACTTAATACTATCAACACTCATAGGAAACAATCTCAAATGATAAAGCAAAAAACTTTAATTAAAATCAGAAATTCAACCCTGGGCTCACCCCGGAACACGATAAAATTCACAAATTCTGAATACTCATTCAATTACAAGTTCAACCATACTAATTTCATCCAATTCCAACCACAAATGGACTCCCAAAACCTCAAATCTTATTCTCCAACAACATAGTCTAAAATCCCCCATTTTCACTTCAAATTCACATAAACTAGGTGTAACAATGAATGAGTAATCAATATCTAACAAAAAAGAAGAGATTAAACTTCACTTACCCCTTCAATTGTAGCAAAAACCCTCTCAAAAATTGCCCTAAGCCGAGTTCCAAATTTTCCAAAATGAAAAAACACTCTAACCCTTTGATTTATAATTCTGCCCAGCGATCCCACATTTGCGATCCAAAAGGCCTCACCTGCGGACAAACCATTGCAGGTGCGTAAAATTATTAAACTCCAATGCGCACCTACACGACCGCTTCTACAATCATAACCTCGCTCATGCGCACTCGCACCTGTGGAGTCCTTCTGCTTCTGCGATACCAACCCATCCGATCCAACTATGATGGAAAGGCGGAGTCAACCAATAAGGTAATTATCAAAAACCTTAAAAAGAAGTTAGAAGTTGCTAAAGAAAAATGGCTAGAAAAGTTGCCAGGTGTGCTATAGGCATATCGGATAACGACAAAATCGAGCACGGGAGAAACACCTTTCTCTCTTGTATATGGTGCGGAAGCTCTAATACCGGTAGAAGTGGGGGTCGATTTATGATTTTTCCCAAGAAAACGAAGAAGCAAACGATGAGGCATTGCCAGTAAAGCTGGATTTGCTCACAGGGACTTAGCGTACGTGAGAATGGTGGCTCAAAAGCAAAGGATGGAAATATATTATAACTGGAGGGCCAATCTACGCTACTTCAAAGTAGGAGATTCGGTGTTAAGAAAAGTGACTCAGAGCACTTGGGATATCAAAAATCGGGAAGTTGGGTCCAACATAGGAAGGTCCTTATCGGGTTTCAGCTATCACCGGTAAAGGGTCGTATGAGTTGGAAAATGAAGATGGAATCAAATTGCCCAGCAATTGTAACGTGACTCACCTCAAAAGGTATTGCTGCTGATGGATACTATCAATACTGAAAGTATGTCCTGCACTCTTTTTCCTTTGACCAGTTTTTGTCCCAATCTGGTTTTTCTAGCAAGGTTTTTAACGAGGCAGCAACGAAAAGCATACTACAAAAGGAGCGTCATTGGCAAAGATAGGATCTTTAAATGACAAGGCATTGAAGTCTTCACATAAATTATAAACCGCTATGGGGATGGTTAAATAATCTTGGGGTTGATGGCAAATTGTTGATACAAAGCAAAGCTTGTCATTGAACCAAAGACTATTTAACTATTCACAAGTTGTTTCTACCAACGAAGCAAGACTTTTAGTGTTCCAATTCGTATACTTCGCATTGAAACACTGGGGGAAATAGTATAATATATGGCAACAAGAATGCCACAAAAATCAGGGACTGCTAGAACCGGGAACAATAATATCTCATCAGGACCGGAGACTACATGATCAGCCCCATAGAAATAAGTTGTACAAGTTAGCCACATGTATTGGCAGTTTTTTACTTTAGCAAATGAATGTTTATGTACTTTTAAAGATATAAGGAATAAAATAAAGGCCTTTTATTTTTATCTTGTTTCTTGTCTGAATGATGAGTTGATTTTATCATTTAAAAGTTAACAAAAACTTTAAATGTTCGTGCCGGAATGAACATGACACGTCCTCTTCAAGAGCACCATAAACATAAGAGGCCTTCTTTTATGAAACACTCATAGTAAAAGGTTGATTCCGGAAAATTTTATGCCCAAAATCAAAAGTTATTGAATGAAAGTATACCCGAAGCTTTAACTAATTCGATGCAAAAGGAATGTATTTTGCACAACACTTAAGCAAAACTATTCTTTATTTATCAAAGTGTCAACCTCGATGAATTGGCATAATTATAAAGTACAAAAAAAAAGAGAAAAAATAATCTAAGCATTATTGTCGTCGAAGCTCAAAGGGAGAGAGGGATCCGCGTCTCCCCTGGTGGAGGAAAGCGGATCAGTTGCTGATTCCTGGCCTTCATCCTCTTCTTCTTCAACCTCCCCTTCGGTCCCCGAATACTCAGAACTAGTACTCACGGAATCACTTGCAGCAGGTTGAGCGGGAAGGCCTTCTCAAGAAGACAACTCAAATTCTCGGGCCTAGGCAATACAATCATCTATATTAGCAATGCCCACTTTGCCCTCCTCCAAGGTCTTCCACCTCATAGTGTATACTACATAAGTTTTCCCAAATATGAGGAAATCCTCTTGGTTCTGGAGCTTTTCTTGAAACTTTTCAATTTCGACTTGGAGGTCGTCCCTCTCGGATCTCATGGCACAAGGCGAGCGTCGAGCTCAACATTCGTAGCCTAATGGAGCCGGTTTTGGTCCAACAACCTCTTTAGCCTTTTCTCCATTCAGGCCCTCTTCTCCTTAGAAGCATTGGACTCCTCGATTTTGGAGCGTAAGTCTGCCTTCAAATAATTTATTTGTTCCTCAAAGGCAGACTCGCGCTCGACAGCAACAAGCAAAGCATCATGGAGCTCAACCCAATTAGTCTTATCCTCTTGAAGTTGCTCGTCTAATTGAGTGGATTCTTGGTTGTGGGCCAATTTATCTTGCTCGCTCTGTTGCATTCGAGTCTCAAGCTCGCCCATCTTAGTAGTTTTTTCCTTTAACACCAGGAGGCGCGCTGGCAAGTTGGTTGCTTTCGGCCAATAGTTGATCCTGCTCGGAAGCGAGCCCTTGCTTATCAAGGATCAATCTCTATAGGCCTTCGGAAGCGAGAAAGTTGGCCTATAGAAAAGAGTATCAAGGTTAGAATTCCCGTTGCAGTGGGTAAAGGGAACAGAAGTTGTAAGAAGACTAGTACGGTACCGATGCTGCGTTGTGCATGGAATTATTCAACAAGCATTCTCCCGAAAGGGAGCACACTTTCTTCCAATCGTTTTCTGAAGCCAGCGACTTTAGATAGTTCGCAAGCTCCATCGACTTGGACAATAGATGACACTCCTTAAAAACCAAAAGAATAACATTTCTCTTCCCTCAAGGATCTGGGGAAGGGGTGAATAAATGTGCCACAAATTCCCATGGTTTGGAGACCGGGGAGAAGAAACACCCCTCTCTTGAACATCTGTTGCCGGTGGAGGAGATGCAGCTGGTGCTGGTGGCGAAGGTGCAACTGGTGTTGAGGGGAGTGAAGTTGTTGGCATGGAAGGATGAGAAATAGTTGCGGCATGAGTAGTTGAGGTCCAACTCTAATTCTGTGAAACATTCCTCGCAGAACTGTAGTGTACCAAGCGCATCTGCGATCTCACTCCAACCTAGCCAACCTCGCACTTATGCTCCCAAAAACGCATATGTAGCTCCACATATGTGGCCATACCCACCGCAGGTGCGAAAGCACCACAAGCCAAAGCTTCAGCAATTACACCAAGGCCAAAAATGATTTGTTAACCATCCGAAACACCCCCGATACCCCTGGGACCCTATCCAAATATACCAACAAGTCCAAAAACACAAGACAAACTTACTTGAAGCCTCAAATAACATCAAACAACATCAAAAGAACGAATCGCACCCCAATTCAAGACTAATGAACTAATGAACTTCCAACTTCCAAAACTAATACTAAATCATATCAAACCAATTCCGAATGACCTCAAATTTTGCACACTAGTCCCAAATGACACAACGGACCTATTCCAACTCTGGAACCGAAATCTGAATGCGATATCAACAAAGTCAACCCTCGGCCACACCTCTCAACCTTTCAAACCCTCAACTTTCCAACTTTCGCCAAAAACATCAAATAAACCTACGGGCCTCCAACAACATCCAGACATACACCTAAGTCCAAAATATCATACGAAGCTATTGGAACCATCAAAACTCCATTTTAGAGTTGTCTACACAAAAGTCAAACTCCAATCAGCTCTTCCAACTTATGCATTATACCTTGGGACTAAGTGTCCCAATTCATCTCGAAATATTGCCGAAACCAGTCCAACCACCCTGGAAAGTCACATAATCACAAATGAACATAGAAGAAGCAATAAATAGGGGAACACGGCTATAATAGACAAAACAACCGGTTGGGTCGTTACATTCTCCCCCTCTTATACAAATGTTCGTCCACGAACGGGTCTAGAGTCATGCTTGGAGTCTCAAATAGATATGGATATCTACTCTGCATCACTTTCTCGGTCTCCCAAGTAGCCTCCTCAACTGGCTTACCTCTCCACTAAACCTTCACCGAAACTATATTCTTTGACCTCAACTTCCGAACCTGCCGGCCTAAAATAACCACCGGCTCCACATCATAAGCCAAATACCCATCTAACTAAATCATGAACACCCGATAGACTAGGTGGAAAAGCAAGTCTATAGGTCATCTCTCCAATCCTCGCAAGCACCTCAAAATGGATAATATACTAAGGGCTCAACTTGCCCTTCTTCCCAAACCTCATCACACCTGTTACGCCCCGTAGTATTACGTCGATGTTATGCTCTGCAGTAATATATTACGATGATATTACCCTCTACAGTAGTATATTACGATGATATTACGCTTTGCAGTATTAAGTTACGACAGTGTTTCACCCATCAGTATTACATTATGGTGATGTTACATTTTGCAGTAATAAGTTACGACAATGTTGCGCCCTGCAGTATTTTACGTTGAATTTATCGTAAGGTAATTGACATCAGTCCAAGGAAAAGATTATTTGGGGATTATAAGGATTATTCTATTTCACAAGTGATTAGTAAATTCATGAAGGTGAAGGGGGAGCAAGTCAAAGAAAAACAAATTTTGTCGAAGTTTGGCATTTTGGGATAAAATACGACTCGAGCTAAAATACCCGATATTTATGGACTAGTATCATACAAGGTACTACATGACCATGCTAGTAAGGTGTATAAGGTATGTGAAAAGTGAGTAATATTTTAAGTAAGTGGGAATAATTCTCAATTTTGCGGGTAATTGATTAATTACCGGGTAACAGGACATTACCTAATTAATTGGAGATATATTTGGATAAGATTAATCCTTCCCCACCCCAAAAAATGTGGCAGCTGTTGATACCCAGTTTTTACCTAAGTATTTTTATACTCAAAATACTTTCAAAATAGCATGTGTATGCATATATAAACATGCCCAAGTGTTTTGGTATTTTTCCAAAATTTTAAAGATTTTTTAAAACCAATGTATTATCTAGTTTAGCAGTACAAAATCCATAATTATTTCCAAAATCATCAATTTTGGTGAATAATTTATTTTATTCCCATATTTATACCAAAATATAGTTGAGGTAATTTTTGTACGTTTTTTACAAATTTATTTGGTATTTTAAAAGTTAAATTGCATATAATTGCAATTATAGCTACTTTAAGATTAATAGCATTTTAAAATTGTAAAATTGGTTCCAATATTTTTAAATTGATATTTATATATTATTAATTGGGTCAGTACTTTTAATTTGCTTTTAAAATCATTTTTACTATTTTTTATAAAATAAAAAGGAAGAAATGGTTGTTTAACATTTAGCCTCATTTATTTCAATTACATTCCCTTTTATATTTCAATTTTAACCACCATTTGACCCAATCGCAACCCCAACCGGACCAGCCCACTTTTTAACCTGACCCAACCCATAACCCAATCTAAATGACCCTACCCAGTTCCCACCTACCCTTTCAAATCTGGACCATTGATCATTCAAGATCAACGGCCATAACCCACACTTCCATAATTAAACCAAACGACCTACCCTAATTCCTTCATTTCCACCTGACCCGCCGCCTTTGAATCCCAAACGCTCTCAGACTCTCTCAAGGTTCTTCGGAACCCTAGCCTCCTCCTACCTTGTTCCACCGTGTTTTCACCAGAGTCCATGGCTTCTCAGGCCATGGACAACCTATACTCACCTCCTCCGGCTCTTGCATGCCTGATGCTTGAAGGTTCGAGGCCAAACCTCGAAGGTCTTCACTCAAACCTTCACCGATTCGAAGATTCCGGCCATCTCCAACCTTACTCCGGCGGCTCTTGGTCTTCTGAGCCTGTTTCTGACCTCATCCGACTTAGATCGGACCTTCTTCCAAGCCTTTCTCATTTATAGGGTTTCGGAGTTCTTTCTCTATTTGTTTGCTTAGATCTATGATGTATCAATGCTTTACTTGACATTTAAAAGGTTTTCCCAGATTTTCTTTTTAAAATCGTTTACCTTCGATTTAGGGTTTCTGAAAGGTTTTTCAAAAACATCTTTCTGATTCTTTCTGTTCTTTCTTTATGTGTGTTTGTCTGTGTTAGGCTCGTATGACTTCTTTTACTACATATGTACTGTTCTTCCATTTTCTTTTTCTACTATGCATGTTACTCCAGTACTCACATGTTAATCTGTGTTATGTTTTCCTTACTCTTTTACTATATATGATTACCGTTGAGTTCTTTGATTTTTGCTTTACTAAACTCTATTTGTGTTCTTGCTAAGCATGTTTCATCTACTTTTGTTTAATTTCGTATCCTCTCTTCTCTTCTGAATTTGCTTAAGCCCCGACTTTTCTAAAACATGTTCTTTTATGCTCTTAAATCAGCGTTCTTGCTTTGCGTTTCAAACCTGCTATCATCTCAATTTCAATGACTTGCTTTCTCACTTCCATGTCTGATTCAATTTTGAAACCCTAGGATTTGGGGGTTTCCTGTGACGATTTTGATTTTTGTGTTCGAGTTAAGGCTCCACTTTGGGACCCGGAACTCTCAGACTCACTATGAGTTTGCAAATTGAACCTATATCTCTTTACTTATGATTCTGAACTTTTCTTCGATTAAACTCTCTTCTAAATAATTTGACAGAATCTTCTTGATTCACATATTTTGTGTGTTTTATATATGAGAACTCTGCTTTCAAAGGTTTTTACTAACTAATTGATTGATTCTGAAATCTTCTAATGGGGTTTGATTGATTGTCACTGATTTTCTTTGATTGCACCTTCTTTACCTTTTCCTGACTTGGTTCATTCGAATTGAGCTTGTAATTTTGATTTCCCTGGCTGTTTGATTGATTCCAATTCCTAATGTTTCACAAACCATGTACCACTGATCTTTTCCTTAAATAACTTCTATGTATTTACCCCTTTTGTGCTACTTTGAAAAGGTTTTAATCAAAATTTATTTCCTTAAATGTCTTCTATCCGTTTGAAATCAAATCCCTTAGCTGAAGGGAAATTCTATGTGATTGATTGCAAGTTATTTTCTTACCTTTCTTACTTGCTTCTCTGCACTATAAAAGGGACTACCCTTCCGCATTTTTTAAGACACTTACAATTTAATACTTTTACAACACACTTCGAATTGCATACTCTTACACATACTACTACTTTCAAAACCTGCATTCCCTCTTGCTCCTTTCTCTATTGTTGTTCTCTGCTCCTATTTATTATTAGCCGACTGAAAGTCAAGGCTAATATACTGCTACTACTTTGTCTTTACATCCTACCCTTGCTCTTTTACTGGTATGTCTTGATTCAGTTCCTAGTAATAATCCTAATGTGTTTACTTAGAACCTTTACATCTATGCCTATTACCTGCAAAGTTTGACATGTTCATATGCTGCTGTTTGCTTTACTTTCTTGCGAATGCTTTATCCCTATACCTTTACCCTCTATATGTTTGTAAATGGGGATTCAGGTCATGGCAACATGAATTGTTGTCCATGAACTAAATTTTGACCCCAAGTAAAGAGTGTGTCAGTATGTTTCATTGCTGATCATGCCCTTTGCCCCCTCTTCCTTTGTTTACTATCTCTGTTATGAATCCCATATCCCTACCTCTTATGTATGCTGAGTTAAAGTTTATGGTCTGGTAGCCTTTAAATGGCTATCTAGGCCTGAACCTGACTTTCAATAAGTCATAACTCCTCAATTTGAAAATGAAAAATTGGTCAGGGGTGTGCCAGCACTTCAAATTGCTTGGCATGACCACCAGCTTATCATTTCCCCTCCCTTGCACTTGCACCTATTCCTATAATCTTAAGTTCTGCCCCTCTCTTTTGAGCCTTGCTTTGGGACCTTGAGTTCCCTCTGAACTTGGACATCTGAGAGCTGGCATTTCCACACTGCACTATAATCTAATTCTGCAATATATTTGGGGTGTAAGCACTGCCCTGAGTCCCTTTGAGGCTCTTGGGAACTTTGACACATCCCGAATACGAGAAAGGCTTTGGAATTTGATCTTTGAAGTTGGTTTACTTCATGCTTCAGACAGAAGTCTGAATCAGGCTCTCCTTGGTTGGGATTTTTAGCTTTCTGATGTAATGTTATTTTACTTTTCTTTACTCATTCTGGGCTGTAATAATTTGTAATAACTTATGAGGTTTTTAGTGAAAAGGGGAGGGCCACTCATGTATGCATAAGGGTAGATATCATGCTCCCTAGGTCTTTATTTCTGCAAATCATGGCAAGTTCTGCATTTCGGAATCTTAGAAATCATGTTTTAGGTTCTGCACTTCTACATTTTCATATAGAAATCCTGTTTCAAGTTCTGCACTTCCACATTTCATATGTAGAAACTATGTCTATAGGCTTCTATACTTTTGCATTCTAGAAATCTATATCTATAGCCTCTGTGTTTCATACATAGATACCATGTCTATAGCTTTTGCATTTCATACATAGATACCATGTCTATAGCTTCTGCATTTCATGCATAGATATCATGTCTATACCTTCTGCATCTCATATAGAGACCATGCTTATAGGTTTCTGCATTTCTGCCTATCATATAGAGAACATATCTATAGAGCTTCCTGAATTCTGCATATGCATCTATCATTAGGCAAACATGTATATACGTTTAAATAACAATCAATATTTTAGATATCATATCTATAGGACTTCTGCACTTCTATAAACGTTTAAAATCAGTAACGCCTAGAAAGCATGCCTATAGGAACAATCAATTAAATCAAAATCGTTCAACTCGCTTATAAGTCTAAAATCAGTAAATAGCAATGCTTGCAGAATTCATGTTCCTGCAATTAATAAGTCTTCTTCTATAAAATTAGTATATTTCTCTCCTGCATTATTAGATAAAATGCCTATAGGTTTCACCTAGGCAAGCCATGAGGTAAATTAGCTAATTGAATCAGATAATTCCAACCAGCAGGCAGGTCTGATTTGGATTTCTTATCTGAAATATGTAATAAATCAGTCTGCCTCACGCTCTTTTAATTTAAATCAGACTATAACCAGTATTTGAAGTCATGCTAAACAATCTGTCTTTAAGTAAGGAGGCATGTTTGAGCCTTTTAACTATTATGTGTTTTCCCATATCTGCTTTATGTGTTTTGTATGTCGCCCTAGAATTTTATCCTTTTAAATCCATAAAAGCCCAAATCTCCCTCCCCTTTAGGATTAGTAGTCCCATATGCCTCCGGGACTGATAGGATTGGGACGAGTAATAGCATGCAATAAGTAACGATACCATTTCGCGCTTTAATACCTTAACGGGGTGGGAAGGGTAGAATATGTATATGATGACTGGTGCATTAATATCACGTGCAACCCCTCTTCTGATGAGTGATTGCTCGATATTGCATTGAAGTGATCCATATTAATCATAAACCTAGGACCCCTCTCCCTTTATTTGTTTTCATCTCTTCTTATAAAATTATTCAAATCTTTTTTCATAAATTTCTGCCCTCTCTATTTGCCTTCAAAAGTTTTCAACCTAATTGCAATGTTATATGCGAGTCCTTATTTGAGCCTTGATTGTTTATTTGTAAAGTCACAATTGTAACATGGTCGAGACTACACTAGTGGATCTTGAGGTGTGTCTAACACCTTCCCCCCGAGATAATTTCTAGTCCTTACTCGAACTCTGGTTTTCCAACTCAAACCTTTCTTAAAGTGTCCTAATGCACTATAATCATTAGGTGGCGACTCTTCAAAATTTCCAAACCTAATTCTCGAAAGGGAATAGAGTTGTCCTCCCAATGTCGTATACCCGATTTACCAATTAGAAAAAGGGGGCGTCGACAGCAGCACCCCATCTCATTTAAGGTGACTCATAAGTCTTGCATAAATGTCACATTTTGGTGGATTAAGGTGGCTTAGTCATCCACTAAGTGGGCCACCCTCACTAAAAGTTTCCTATGACTAGTGAGATATTTACTCCTTAGTAACAAATGATTAGAAATGAAGAATTGAATTGAATCACTTATAAATAGTGGGCTGACCGTGAGTTCTTCATAGAACACAATAATTCCATACCAAAACAATGTGAATTCATGTGTATCTCTTATGTAAAGAGAGTGGGTTCAGGAAGCAAAATAATTCATACCAAATACAGATAATGTTGGTTGTTGATTCTGTAAGATGTGAATTGCAAATTCTAAGAGAATCGGTCCAGGTATGTTAAGGCTAAGCCCTTATTTCATTTTGGCATGATCTCGTCATTATACAAGTTGATAATGAGGCATAAAGAAAAATTCATATCCCAAAATTTGCGTATATTTTGCTAGTCTCGCAAGTTACGTATATTTTTCTAATTTTGTAAATTACCATATTCTCCTTATGGGGAATTCATATTCAGTTGAGTATTTCCTTCTTCCAGTCAAGAGAGCAGAGAGTTTATATATATACAGATGACAAGTTATATACCGAGCCTACTATGGTCGAGCGCTTATGAGCGAGCCTAGTTGGTCGAGATACAGAGCCTAGTATGGCCAAGCGCCTATGATCGAGACTACTACGCCAGAGCAGTTATATATATATATACCGAGCCTTATAAGGCCGGACAACTATTTTACTAAACATGGTAAGTAAACAGTTAGAACAGATATAGGCAAATAATATGGTCTACGACTGAACAGTGAACACAAAGTCCTCAAATACCAGATACCTCCTTAAATGGAATACGTAATGGTCATCACCAAATCAAGTGTCACATCTCAAGTTAGGGAAACTTATGAGTACGCGGACTCTTTATCAAGTATTTCACACGATTTTGTCGAGGCGAGCGGCCCGATCCCATAAGAATGTTTGATAGAACTGTCGAGGCGAACAACCCGATCCCATAAGAGTGTGATACATAATTCTACCGAGGCGAACCGCCCGATCTTATAAGAATATATTACTCTGTCGAGACGAACGGCATGATCCTATAAGTGTGTGTTACATGATACCCACGAGGCGAACGATCTGATCCCATAAGAGTGTGTTACATGATACCGCCGAGGTGAACGGCCTGATCGTATAAAAGTATTGTTGAGGCGTTCAGCCATATCCCATTAGAATATGAAACTTTGACGGGTCACTGACCTCACTCACGAATATACGTGTGAGTTATAAAATTTAATAAAATCTATCGGACGAATGCGCACAACACGGAAAAATCCGTAAAGGAAAGTGAAATTTTCACGGCTAATGAAGTAGCTCGTCAAGTATCTAAATAGCAAGTTTGATACTCTACGCGAGTCTAGTCTCAGACTAAATGGAAATTAAAGCATTTAAACAGGCAAGAATAACTCAAATAGTACTATTAAAGCATGGCATGAGTCTAAGTCTACCGGTACATAATCAGGAATTCTAGCATACGCACGGACACCCGTCACCTCATACGTGTGTAGCTCCCACAACATGTAGCACATAATAAATATAATACCTACGGGGCAAATTCCCCCTCAATAGGTTAGACATGAGACTTACCTCGCTCTGAAATACGATAACCGGCTCTAACGCCTCTCTTACTCCTCAAATTGATACCAAACGATCCGAAACTAATCAAACAATGTGCAAACCAATTAAAATATACTCCAATACTCGTAATTTAACCATTTGTAAAACTTCTCAACTCCGCTCGAAACAACAAGGTCAACGCCCAGGCCCATCTGCCCGGATTCCAAATATTATTGAAAATAAGTATTTAACTTATATAGTATATATCCAAAAAATCATCCAATTTCGTCCACGAATTGACCCTCAAATCAAGGATTTATCATTTCTCAACTTTGGGGCTAAAAACCCCAATTTCTATAACAATAGACGGATAAAAATAATAATCAATAAAAATAATCATGAAAACATCAAAATAAAGGTCAAATAGTTCCCCCCTTGTTGATACGACAACAACGCCATGAAAATCACCTCAAACGGAGTTGTAGAACTCAATATATGCTCAAAATACTAAAATTTTTGGTTTAAAATACTGTCCAGATGATTTTTGTTCAACGCCTTCGCTGGAGTCCTTCGCGTTCGCGAAGAGAAAATATTTATGTTGACCGGTCAACCCAGAAATCCTTCTTAGCATTCGCGCGACTTCTCCCGCGTTCATGAAGAACAAAGGTTCACACCAGAAACCAGTAATCTTTCCCGACATGGAAATGGACATAACTCTCTTATACGACCTCAGAATTCGATGATTCTTGTTGCTATTATTCCTAATTATGATACAGATCTAATGGTTTAATATAATCACAAATCAAAGGCCGTTTTCTCAATATAATAGCCTTTATACCCAAAGAAACGATGTTGAAACATCAAATAAGAGCGCGTCACAGCCCAAACATATCTCAAACACACCCGAGGCCTCCAGTACCCCGCCCATACAAAACAATCCCAAAACATAACACGAACCTACTTGAGACCTCAAATCACACCAAACAACATCAAAACTATGAATCACACATCAATTCAAGCCTAATGATCTAATAAACTCTTTGACTTCTAAATCTCATGTCGAACCATACCAAATCAAATCGGAATAACCTCAAATTTTGCATGCAAAACCAAAACGACACAACAGACCTATACCAACTTCCGAAACTATAATTCGGATATGATGTCAATAAAGTCAACTCTCGGTCAAATCTATCAACTTTCTAAACCTTCAATCTTCCAACTTTTGCCAAAAAGCGTCAAATCAACCTACGAACTTCCAAATTCAAATCCGGACATACGCCTAAGTCCAAAAATTATAATTTGGACCTAACGGAGCCGCCAAAATCCGATCTGAGGTCATCTATCCAAAAGTCAACCTTGGTCAACTCTTACAACTTAAAGCTTACGAATTGAGAATCATTCTTCCAAACTAGCTATGATCTTCCCAAAAATCCAATCCGACTATTCATGCAAATCATAATGCATGAAGTAAAGCTACTCAAGGTCTCAAACCATCGAACGACATGATAGAGCTCAAAACGACCAGTCGGGTCCTTACAGTGAATGTCTCATTCACGGAAAAAATCATATCATAAAATTGTCATGGTCAAAATCATTATAAGCAAAATCATTTATTGCTTTAACTTAGCCTTTAGTAACCTTTTATGTCACGCCCCAAACCTGGGGAGGCGTGGCTGGCACCGGTACTGGCCCAAGCGAACCGCTCTGCAACTCTTTTTTCTTTATAACTATCATGGGCCAAACATGACCACAACTCGTAATGTATAACTATAAGTGGGAAACACTGTATCAATAAAATATCTTTCTTAAAACATGAATACATATGGGTCGTCAAGGCCTCTGACATACTGTACAAACTGAACTTCTGTCTACAAAACCTCTAGGATTATTTGACATCAAATGGGACAGGGTGCCAGCCTACCCATAAGTCTGAAGCAAAATTCTAACACGATGGCTCATAGACTCAGCTGCACTCCGAATGAGGTGGAGTCTTACCGATCCTTCGCTGAATGCTAACCTTGTCTACTATAAAGGCTCATCAAATTGATTACTTATACCTACAGGCATGAATGCAGCGTCCACAAGAAAAGGACGTCAGTATAATAATGTACCGAGTATGTAAGGCACATAAATCAATATATAAAGGACATGAAAGAAACATGGAGTACATGACTCAGCGTGTAAGTCTCGATAACTTTGTATATCATTTAATACTTATAGTGTCATGCATATGCATATGAATGTCATGTCGTGCATAGGCACATGTGTTCATAACATTATTAATCCTCTAAGGGAATCCCATTATATCATCTCGGCCACTGTGGGCAAAATCATCAACATATACCAGCTAATCAGGTGGTGGTGCGTATATAACACCATAACCTTTCCTCTCTCTCTCTCTATCTCTCTCTCTCTCTCTCTCTCTCTCTCTCTCTCTATATATATATATATATATATATATATATATATATATATATATATATAACGCAATCTGGTCATGGATCAATGTGCATGTATAAATGAATGAAATGCATATGAAATACGTTAATAAAATCTCTTGGTACGTCATAAAACCATTATGCCTCTGAATAATATTACGAAATAAACTTTATCAACTTATGTATTTTCTGAGACTCATGAACAGATGATAGAATAATATGACACGTGGGGAATCAAGAACATAAGCATCGCTAATATTTCTATGAATAGAGTCATTTATGGAAGATGTGCATTTGCTTGTTTTGTTTGTATCGTATGGATCATGCCAAAAAGAAAGAAGGGATAGCCTTAACATACCTGAGTAGGGAAAAATTCGTATGATATTTTTGAGACAAAATCTACATGGGCAAGGAGAGATCAGTTGGTCTTGCACATAAGTCATACATTGTGGACCTACTCCAACTTCCGGAATCAAAATCTGACCCTGAGATCAAAATTTCCACTACCAGTCTAAATTTCCAAAAAATTCAACTTTCGTCATTTCAAGCCTAAATAAGGTACGAACCTTCAAAACACAATCCAGACATGTCCCTAAGCCCAAAATCACCCAACATACTCATTTTGATTTTAATAGTCCCTCAAATATGTTAATCCTCTATCACACACACTCTCTACTCCACTTAACCATTAGAACATAGAAATGACACAGATCTTAGGGAAAATCTCATGAACATGTCAAAGCTTAAATAATCAATTTTGGATCATCCCTTTCTTAAGGTCTAATAAAGAAACACTAGAGACGATCGCAAATGGCTCTTCTTTTGACTCTTCTTTTTACATAGAAAGTTCTTTCACAAATAACTTGCACACATTGAAAACATGTATAACCCAAATAAATATTAGCCATCAATTTCAGCTTTAAGACAATAGGGAGAAAGCTGTAATGCCATGACTAAGAAGCTAACAGTTAAACACAAAGTTTGATTCATGAGTTAACTTATTTTAAACACAGTACTACCTCTTTTAGTAACCCAAGAATTTCACAATCTGCCCTTTTCAGAAATGAACCTCTCGTTGTCACCTAACCTAATAAGTTAAGAGTCATTTAATGAATATAACATGTTGCTGCCACATTGGGAAGGGTAAGCTTATCCAAAATATTGAATTAATTAGTTAATTCCCCACTAAAAATCATTAATTATCCACATAATTAGGAATTATCTCAAATTACTTAGAATACTACTCATTTTTAACATACTTTATATACCTTACTAACATGGTCATGTGGTACCATATAAAATAAATACATACATTATCTCATTAAAATATCCATGTATATATATATATATATATATAATCTCAACTTAAATTTTTCTAACCTCATATAAAGAGTACAAATTTACGTACGTTTAATTCTTTAAATGGTAAAAAGATAACCTTCTTTTCTTGTGAGAAAATAATTTCTATCTTTACAATAAAGAAAATCTCATAAACTTTCTTATATTATGTGTATAATTTAAAACATATACGAAAGTAGTAATATTAATAACTATATAAAATCATATTTTTCAAATCTTTTTTTTTATAAAAATATTTCACTCAAAATACCATATCAAATATATATATAATGGTATCAAGGTTGTTAAACTTACAGGGTGTAATATTTTATAAGGCACGACAAAATATTTTTGGCGTACCAATGTACGTAACCAGTGACATACTCATGTAATCACAAAGTAATATTCATTATTTTTCTTTCTCTCAAACCTCTCGTAAAGGTGAGTTGTAATATTTATTCAATCATGCATAAGTACATTCTTATGCATAATTTGCATCACAGACGCACGCACGCGCACACACACACATTCACCTTTAGGAATGAGTCTGCATTCTCAATGCTTATCACTTGTCTCATTCTCTTCAAAGAATGGAGTATAATTATCGTGACGTGCTTCATAATTTTTCCATATCAATTTGATGGTAAATATTTCCTTCATCTTTTGAAGGATTACTTCGATAACCCTTATTGTTCTCCTTTCATAGTTACTATAGTGATGACAATTATTATCTCGTCCCTTGCCATGCCCTCGTATATTTATACAGTCATGAAAAATTATTGTTTTTTTTCAGACTTATCATATAGTGTTACCATATTCGCTTCACTGAATGAAGCATATCAAGTAGGACGGGCTTCATAATTTTTCATCAAAAGCACATTGTTTGCCTCAATCATTATCGTATTATTATTATGGTGCGGTAGGACTCAAACTAATGTCTTATCCATATAAAGGCATGTTACGCCATAATAAGTTGGGACTCAAACCCAACTCTTATCATCATGGAGCACTAGGACTTGAATCCGATGTTTTACCCTCATGTTGTGGTGGGACTTGAACCCACCGTCTTACCCTCAATTAATAATATAATATGCCAAAATATACTAGAGTCATCTCCGAGCCTTTAAACATGGCGAGTCTTTGACAACATTAGCAACGTAACTTACTTGTATTTAATCTATAACACTGTTAATTTTTTCTTTCTTTTTTTATGGAAATCAGATTTCTAATTCTAATGCCATGCATCGCTGGATAGTTTCCATCAATTCTCAAAAAGTGTCTGCCCAGACAGACGTATACACATAGGCAAATCAAAAAAATGGATGCAGTAGAATACAAACATAAGTCAACAGTTTACACTGCAGTCTAATGTAAAATAAATAGTGTAGATACCACTTGGCAGAAAAATTATCATGGAAAATAGATAAATTTGAGATGAGTATAAGATAAAATATGAATGAGTTAGAAGAATGTAACTGTATCTTGAATTAGCATTCAGTCGATTGGCTTCCATCAATTGTTAGACTTCTATTTTTATTTTGTTTGATAGCCACAGAATTGTGGTATAAGGATAGTGCACAACACATGCCAACGACATGAAATGCCAACTTATCACTTGGCAAAGCAGCAAAAGCAATTGTAGCTTCCATGGAAGGTTTTCACTTCTTTTAGGAAGTATTAGAAGAATATAGCAATTCATGCTGTTAACATGTTAAGAAACTTAGCTCAAAGTAACAATATAAAACAAGGAAAAACAAGCTAAGAGATATAGAGAGAAAGAGAAGAGATATTCTTATTTCCTCCATGTATTCAAGTGTTTTCCAAGTGTGTACAATATTACTTCGCATCCTCTATTTATAGTATTACATAGAGGTATACAAAAGAATACCATAAATATGACATTAAACACTTGACATCATGGAGGAAGATCATGGGGAGGTTATAGAAGTATGGGAGTTACAACCATAACTCCATAAGTATTGGAGTAGTGAAAGTTATGGAGATAATGTAGAAGAGTAGTGGGTACTCCTTTATGATTTATGGACATCCTTCATTAGATAATTATTTATAACATAATAAAATATATTATATTATTTTAAAATATAAAATTAATAATTATTATAAGTATTTATAAAAATAGAGAAAATAATTTTAAAGTTAATAACTAAAAATATATAGAAATGCAATAAATATTTTGGATAATTAATTTAAAATAAGCTAAATATATTTAGTAAATTATTATGGACGATGAAGCATAAAAAAAGTAATTAGGAAAAATAAGGGCTAAAATTGGTCGCAACATGTAGCAGACTTACTTTCATAAACTCTAGAACAAGGATGGGGATAGGAACATCGTGCTTGGTGAGTTGGAGAACTCAGAGAGACAACATAACTTTTGGTTTTGTAGGCGTATTAAGATTGAGGAGGTTGACGGGGTAATGCGGAAGATAAGCAGGGGTAAAGCGACTGGGCCAGACGAGATCCGGTGAAAATTTGGAAGGACGCATGCCAGGCAGGTTAGGAGTGAATTACTAGATTGTTTAACGTTATTTTTAGGACGAAGAAGATGCCCGATGAATGGATGTGGAGTTTGATGATTCTGTTGTACAAGAATAAAGGTGATATGCATAAGCGCAACAACTATAGGGGTATCAAGCTGCTGAGTCACACTATGAATGTTTGGGAGAGGGTGGTGGAGAGGAGGGTGAGGAGAAGTGTGTTTATATCAAGCCGGGGCGGTCGACTACAGAATCCATTCATCTTGTGAGGAGATTTGTGGAGCATTATAGGGAGAGGATGTAGGATTTGCATATGGTGTTCATTGATTTAAGAAAAGCCACGACAAAGTCCCGAGGGAGGTTCTATGGAGATGTTTGGAAGTTAGCGGTATTCTAGTAGCATACACTAGGGTGATAAGGAATATGTACGATGGTGCTAAAACTCGGGTAAGGACTGTGGGAGGAGACCCAAAATATTTTCCAATAATAAACATCAAGGATCAACTCTTAGCCCATTTTTATTCGCTTTGGCGATGGATGTGATGACGCAACACATCCAAGGGTGTCATGGTGTATATTTGCAGATGACATAATGCTGATTGACGAGACAGACCCTATAGTCTAAAGGTTTCAAGCTTAGTAGGACGAAAATAGAATATTTGGAGTGCTAGTTCAATGATGAGATGCATGAAGCCGAAATGGACGTGAAGATTGATACACAAGTCATCCCCGACAAGTATAGTTTCAAATATCTTAGGTCTGTTATCCAATGAATTGGGGAGCAGGATGGATGAAATAGAGGCTCGCAGTTGGTATTTTGTGTGATAAGAATGTGCCACGAGGATTTAAGGGCAAGTTCTATTGAGTGATAGTTAGACTAACTATGTTGTATGGTGTTGAGTGTTAGCCACTCAAAAAATCTCATTCAAATGATGAAAGTAGCAGAATGAGGTATTTGATGAGATGGTTCCGACACGTGGATGTGTGGGCATACTAGGAAAAATAAGATTAGGGTGGAAGCTGCCCACGTGGAAGACAAACTGCATAATCGAGGCTGAGATGGTTCCGACACGTGTGAGAGGTTGACCATGATGAATTTGAGGAAGGGTAGAAGTAGTCCAAAGAAGTACTGGAAGAGGTGATTAGGCAGGAACATGTCATTGCTCCAGCTTACCGAGGACATCAACCTCAATATGAAGGTGCGGAGATCGAGAATTAAGGTTCAATGTTGATAGGTAGTTGAGAGTTCCTCAGTCTTACCAGTAATATTCTTGTATTTTCTTGTTCCCAGATCTTGTTCCTCAGCAGTATTAATAGTATTCTTACTACTATATCTTTCTTACTACACGTTGTGTCTTTGTCTTTTCTTGTTGTTTTTATTACTACTATATCTTTCTTACTACACGTTGTGTCTTTGTCTTTTCTTGTTGGTTGCTTCTCTTTCACTGCATCTCTCTATTCTTACTGAATTTGTTATTATTGTTGTTTGCGTTATAGAGGAAAGACGTATCAAAGGAACGAATGGGCTTTTTATAAATTCCTTCTTGATTTGTGTATGCTATAATAGGTGAATATCGAAACATCGGAAGAATGGTATTATTGGTTAAAGAGTGAGCTCATAAATATAATATATCGAAGGTGTGACCTAATTGTCTATGGAGTACAAGCAAAGGCAAATAATAACTAAGGTTCGAACACCACCTATTTTAGTTGGTGGATCATGGATGCCGTGAAATAGTTTAGTTGACCGAACACCACCTATTTTATAAAAAAAAAAAGGGGGGGTGGGGGGGGGGGGGTAAGAAGAATGAAACAAGAGATGCTAAAGAAAGAAAACACATCGATTATCTGCAACCAAGGTTGTAAGAGAGGCACCCCAGGACAACCATCTTTCTGTTGATAACCAGTAACTCAACAGAAAGTATCATGAAGCCTTTTCTTTTTCGTTAACAAAGTCTACTCTTGACAGTATCAAACACTTCCACTTTGATCTTCTACAATAACATAAATTTCATATAATTCCCCTGAAAAAAGGGCATGCAAGTTCTAACTAATGAAAGTTATGAAATCAACTACAAGAGATGTTTCTTGAACAAGACTGAAGATCACTAAAGGTTTTTCATCAACTCCTGACCCACAAGATATCTGTTAACAAGTATCTAACAAATTTCATATTTCACTCCGGCAGAAAAGACACCAAAAATCACACTGTGCTTTCAAGTTCCTCAATTACCAAGCCCGTAACAAGTAGAGGATCCTATTCTTCATCTTCAGAGAGATCATTATCTTCCTGTTTCGAGAAGACAAAGCAATATAATATCAAAATCAACAAAGCAACCAGGGAAAATAACTACAAAAAGAAATCAGAAACTGTGATCCATGTGTGCAGGCAAAGACTTCTAACATCGACGAATGCATTTCTTCAAACCATATAAAGACAGCAAGTATATGATTTGGCGACCAGCAAGACTTATAGTAATGAAATTCACTCTAAAAATTAAGAACTACAGGTCTTAGGGGAGTATTTGAAAGCTAATGAAGGAGTTTGTTTGATTGTACTCAAGCTCCAGCTTCAACAGCAATTCAGACATTTCCAAAACTCATTCTGAGTAAAAATTTATAATGACAACAATACCAAGGACTCGTGATACTGCAAATCCAAATACAATCAAATCCATTCTACCTCCGCCAAATGAGTCCCTTACTTTTTTAACTTGGTACATGTTGCTGTAAGTCCAACATCAAACTGTAGCAATTCCCTATTGGTGGAACCTTATTACTAACCGTAGCAGTGACACGGAAAAACAGTCTAACTAGCCCAGAATAAGACAATACTGTCATTCTCTATGGATAATATGCTAATCCGTCATCACACCCCTTTCCCATAGAAAATGAAGAAACAAGCAAAGATGCTTATACATGGTCCACCGGATATGCCACCGTTGATAATTAAGCCTCATACACTAGGTAACGTGTATGTAGACATGCAATGCATCCATTTCTTTAGTACTATTAGAATAGGTACTAGGGAGGAAAGTGTAACATCCAGTAATAGATGAGGCAGGAAGAGTTTTTCAAAATGAACAATGCTAACTTTAGGGGGAAAAAAACATACTTCCCGTGTGTGTATATATCAAAGAAGAGTTTTTTTAAGTAAAGAAACAAAAATGATAGAATTTATAGGAGTTGCAGATAAGAAAAAAATTCATCAAAGACTAGGCCCATCATGTAGCCTAACTGACAAGATTATGCCAATATCTATGTCATGCAGCTGACTCAAGGACTGAAGTAGATGTTAGTTCTATCAAGACAACGATACAGGTTTTGATAAAGCTAAAATAAGTGCATGATGATAATGACAAAAGGCATATCTTCTTCCAAATTTCAAAACACACATGCTTTCTGGTTCTAACAAGTTAATAACACCCTCAAATTTTACCAAGGAACACCAATATCAAACAAAACTACAAAGCAAACTAAATCAATATAATTTTGATTAGAAATTAAAAAAACAAACCTTGCTTTAAGAGGTTCAGAAAAATTAATCTGGATAAAGATTTAATTGTTTATATATATTTAATAGCTAATTAACTGAAGAAAAAAATATATGAAAACTTACCAATATCAACGTATCGGCTATTTTTTATGAATGCTCAACTTTTTGAATTTTTCGCCCAACCGTTTGTCGTTGACACATACATCTAATGTAAAGATTGAAGACTTCAGAAGCGCCACGTAAAGACCCATGAAAGCTAAGGGAAGGCATCTATACCACCTTGAATTGAGTTAATATACATGGGTATTGTTTATACAAGTGATACTTGAAATGCTGACTGAATATCAGAATTCCATAAGGGCATTCATACTGCTCACAAAACTTCTTTTTGTTTGGGTCTTGCTGATCCAGTATCTTAACAAAAAAAGGAATCCAAACAAACTTTATCTCTCCAACACTAATCATCAAAGTACTTGTCATCACCAATGTTACTTAAATCGAGTTGTTGGAACTTATATAAGTCAAATAAGCACTCAGAAAGCAATCCCACCATTGTAAGGCTTCCACATACTTGGAAAGGAGTCGGACTTTATCCATAGAAAAAGAACTGTCAACCCTTTGATATTCGCCAAAATGTAACATGTCGTAGAATACTTACGGTTCTAAGCATGGAGATGGCGGTGAACATATCTCAGCAACGAGGTTGGTCAATTCCAGATTTCGGAGGTCCGAAAGTATACCCTCAGCACTATCACAAAGTCTCAAATAAAATTATAAGTACAAAAACCTAAAAACAAAAAAGTATCATTCAAATCAAAAGAGTTCTTAGGAGGGATTAACACAAATGTCGAAGAAGCCAAGTTGCACGTGGCCATAGTTGCCAATGAATACACCATTACCCTGAATGCATTGATGGCAGTGAATATGATGGAGCCCAATTGCGACTTGCCTAAAAATATTTTAGAAAATAATCAAATAAAGAGACAAATGATCTTGAAATAAATAAGTTATTTCGATATGAATACTTACTCCAATAATTTCCTCAGATGAATCCCAAGTTGTTGAGCCTCCCACTTGTATTTTTGCTCGTTATTTAACTAGTTTTTTAGGGATGTGACTCTTTCAACAACCACTATGACTTTACTGCCACCCGCAATGACTTTACTATCACCCACAACTTCTATCAAAGAGTGTAAGCGTGGTCTCAGGATGAACTGACAACGCATTTGTTTCAATTGATTCAAATAATTCTGAGCAGTTTACATACTAGGATACAATTGCGCACTCGCTTCCTCCTCAGAATCTTTATTTCTTCTTAACATGCAGTTGTAAATCATGTGTTTGGAAAATCGACTAAGTCTAGGCATAGGAGTATCCACCATAGAAATCATAACTGCAATATTTTTCTCTATTGCCCACCATGGCGTGTAGCAAAATAATTTAAGTTATTCCACCATGGAGAAAGTGAAAAAATATTCCAGTTAGGATTTCTCCAAGACTTAGTCGGTTTTCAAAACACATGACTTAACAACTGCATATTAAGAAGAAACAAAGATTCTGAGGAGGAAGCGAGTGCGCAATTGTATCCTAGTGTGGAAGCTACCCAGAATTATTTGAATCAATTAAAACAAATGCGTTGTCCATTCATCCTGAGACCACACTTACACTCTTTGATAGAAGTTGTGGGTGACAGTAAAGTCATTGCGGGTGACCGTAAAGTCATAGTGGTTGTTGAAAGAGTCGCATCCCTAAAAACCTAGTTAAATAACAAGCAAAAATACAAGTGGAGGCTCAACAACTTGGGATTGATCTGAGAAAATTATTGGAGTAAGTATTCTTATCGAATTACCTTATTTATTTCAAGATTATTTGTCACATTATTTGATTATTTTCTAAAATATTTTCAGGCAAGTCACAATTCGACTCCATCGTATTCACAGACATCAATGCATTTACGGTAATGTTGAAAATGGTGTGTTCATTGGCAACGATGACCATGTGCGGCTTGGCTTCTTCGATACTTGTGTTAATCCTCCTAAATGTAACATCTCTTTTGATATGAATTGAATGGTACTTTTTTGTTTTTAGGTTTTTGTACTTATAATTTTATTTGAGACCTTATAAATAGTGCTAAGGATATACTTTCGGACCTCAAAAGTCTGGAAACATTGACCAACCTAGTTGCTGAGATATGTTCACCGCCATCTCCATGCTTGGGTTCGCAGTTCTTTTTCTATGAATAAAGTCCGACTCCTTTCCAAGTTTGTCTACAATTTCCATGTTATGCGTAAGTCTTCAATGGTGGGATTGCTTTCTGAGTGCTTATTTGACTTATATAAGAGCCAGCAACTCGATTTATAACATTGGTGACGGCAAGTACTTTGATGATTGGTGTTGGAGAGATAATGTTTGTTTGGATTCCTTTTTTGTTAAGATACGGGATTAGCAAGACCCAAACAAAAAGAAATTTCGTGAACAGCATGAATGCCCTTATGGAATTTGATATTCAATCAGCATTGTAAGCATCACTTGTATAAACAATACCCATGTACAGTTAACTCAATTGAAGGTGTTATAGATGCCTTCCCTGAGCTTCCATTGGGTCTTTACGTGGCGCTTCTGAAGTCTTCAACCTTTACACTAGATGTATTGGTTTGAACTTACCTGTTGAGATGTAGGGGTTGATAGTTCACTAATATCTGCTTGAGAATTATTCAGTAGGTGTTGGTAGCCTCCTCCGCCTTTATTAGATATGCCCCCACGACCTCCCCAACTACATTTAGTGCCTCTTCCTCTTAGCATACTTCCTGATCAAAATCTAACAAGAAGAGTATAATAACACATCAACCAACCAGAAGAAGTAAAATATGAACAAATTTAGCCAGTCAATTATTTTGAGCATAATATAAACTTTAATTGATGACTAATTTTAATTTCATGACTGCTAGGCAATATCAAGAAACTCCATCCAACTACGTCCAACTTAGTCACTCTTATAGCAGATGGAATAACTGGATACATACATTTAGAATGGTGCTAAATGGCCAAATTTACTTTGACTCCTAATATCATTTAGGATCAAACTTTATAAATAACAAAATATTTTACTTTCATCTACCAAGCCTCAATGTATGCCATTAAGTCATAAGCATTTATACATTTATGCTACAAAAACTTTATGTCAAACTTAAGTAGAAAACTTAGACTAACATTTTGAACTCCACAATTGGGAAGTAACACTATAATACTTCAAATGCAAAACAAAAATATACAAAGCACAGAAGAAAGTAATTTGACAACAAAAGGACATAATAATAGTTTTACTATGGAATGAAGCAAGATGTGGTGGACCTGAAAATTGTACTATACATACACACCAACAAGTTATGAAGACATATAAGCATATAAGAAAAGGCAAACCAAATAGGTCCAGAAATTTCCATCTCATGAAAATACCTTCTTAATGCTTCACTTCCTTTTCAAACACTCGTTATTGCTTTCTGTCCATCCATATTTGATACTAAATTTATGCTTCCTACAAATTCTTTCAAATTCTTACTATTTATCCAACAAATTTCACTTCATTCCATCAAACAGGTAATATGCAATGGTCAATCCCAAAAGTAATTTTGCAAATATGCAATGCTGTTTAGGATCTGAACACAAGTAAGTTTAAACTTAAGACTAGTACTGTGAAACAAACCCGAATGAACTTTGTGTTTGAACTTTGATATTATTGAGATTTTCTTTCTCCTCATTGTATTTCACTGAAGCAAGTATTGGCACATAGAGCAGGGGCGGATGTAGAGCATCATGGAATACGGGTTTCCGGGAACCTAGTAACTCTTGCGTAAACTCTGTATTTATATTTAAAAAATCACTAAATATTTGTAAATATCTAACTGTGAACCCAGTTATTATTGCATATTAATTTGAAATTACGGTAGGAACCCATAAGCCTCAAATCCTGGATCCGCCTCTGACATAGAGCACATTTCAGAAGAAAAAAAATGAGACGTCCCTGCAAATTTTAGGCTAGAGGGAAATTCGACGCATGAGGTGGTAGCTGTGGAGATCACGGCGGAGGTGGGCAAAAAGGAAAACCTAAGTCTAGATTCTTTTACAAAAACATATTTTATTTCTAAATCCTCTTAAAGATAGTCTAGATGACTTCTCCACAAATTTAATTAGGATGGTGAGATAGAATAAGAAATAATGACAGGACAAAACAATCATTTTAATTATACATAGAAAAATTATTTTAAATATGTGGGTTGTGGCCCCGCCAATTTTGATAGATTTTCATATTTAAACATTCCTAATTAATAAATTGCCATAATAATAATAATTTGCTTGAGATTAACTTTGATTCGCCATAGCTAAATAACCAAATTTAACACAAAAGATTAGCAACATATTGGAATGACCCGCTAAAGTTTAGCTGTAGATTTGGCAAGGAAACATCCTTAGTGGCTTTTTTGCTAGGGATTAGCAATGGAATATATTCCTAGCTAAAAGATAAAGTTTCGGGAAAAATAATTAGCGCCAAAATAGATTTCCCTCTAAAATTTAGCTATAGATTAGCTAGGAGATGTTCCTTGCTAACACATTGCTAGGGATTTGCTACGGAATGTGTCCCTATCTAACCTATGATCTTTTGGAAAACTAAATTTAGCGCCAAATTAGGATTCCCCGTAAAAATTAGCTATAAATTTGGCTTGGGAAAATCTCTAGCTATGTTTTAGCAAGGAATGGTCCCTAGCTAATTACTATCTATATTATGACTAGATTTTTAATCGAAAATATTTGCAAGGAAAAATGACTTTTCTAGTTAAATCCAATTGTTAGACTAGGGATATGCTAGAGGGCTGTGAAACACAATTGTTAGACAATGAACTAAAATGAAATACAAGTTAAAATATCATGAATGAAACATATCCAGACCTTGATTTTTTTTTTCTTTTGAGGCTCTTCTTCATCACTTTCTTCAGAAGTATCATCCTTACTCTCATCATCACCGTCTGCAAATGAAGGAACCTGCAAAGGATGGGGAAAGCAATGAACTACAGAATGTAAACCGAGGCTAACAAATTACTAACATCAAGTCAAAAAATGGAGATAGATTTTCGTGTTGGTTAAAATGATTGATATATCATAAGTAAAGGGATGTAATGTCATTTTACCTATAAAAATTAAGCTTTTTTAAGAAAACATTGATTACCGCATATGTTCATTTCTGAATTGCACGAACGAAAGGGAAAGGTTCATTTTATTGCCAAGTAGAACATTATGAAATACAATTAAAAAGAAGATGGAGACTTATCAAAGTAAATAAAAAAACAAAAGTAGAAGATGAAGATTTTGCCAGCCTACCTTCTGTTTACATACAGCAACAGCATTTCCCTAAAGAAAGAAAATTATCAGACAACATACAAATGCAAGCAAAATATGATAAGATAATGCAAGTAAAATACTCACTTGAGTAAATAAAGGATTTCATGCGATAGCAAGAAGACAAAAATAACACAAATCAAACATCAAGCGTGGTCAAACCTTGTCCGAATCAAATCATCTTCATCAGAGTGGGTTTCTTCAGAGCTGTCACTATTCTTTTTCACTACTTAAGGAGTAGTGGTATACACATGAATTTTTATAAGCGGTTGTCATAACCCTAAAACCGACCCGGCCGTGATGGCGCCTCTCATGAAATTAGGCCAGCCGACACTAATCAATAAAAGTCATTTTTAAGTCTTTAATTAATCAAATATTTCATAATGAAAGTCTAAATGAACAGTGCGGAATAAATACACAAGCACGACATCGGGCTGTCACAAGTCACGAGCATCTACTAAGTGTTAACACGGGTTAAACTAGAGTATAATATATTGGTAATTTTGAAAGTTTAATTAATTAAAGAGAGTCGCCACCTAATTAGTTTTAAGGTGAATTAGGACACCACCAATTTTAGCTAAGTAATGCTTAAAGTTAACTATGTTTTATGGTCTGCTTAACCTTAGAGATTCCAGGTAGGGGTTCTAATTAATCCTATAGGGAAGATTATGAAGGCACCCTATATGATCTGCTAACTACGGTTAACCGGTCAAACTTAAGTTAATTAAAGCTAAGTATTATAATGTAAAAAATATATTAGTTTCTAAAAATATAAGTGACTAAATGTTTTATAAAATAAGTATTGTACGTACGCTAAGTTTGGAGTCAAACAGTAGTGCACTTGAACTCTTAATTAAGATTTGAGAAAATGATTTTTAACAAAAGTGGACTAACGCCCGAAGCAAAGGTCAAAGTTAGACTAGAAGAAAAATGATAAAGTTCTATTGATTTACAAAATCGTCTTTTGATGTTAATAACAGGAACTTTCAACTCGCTTCAAACAAAAGGGAAATAATAGGTCAAATTTCAAAGTGTGTCCAGAAAAGCTTGTTACTGCTTCAAAGTTAATACTTGTCTATTATTCTAACCTTGTAAAATGGCAACTAGATGAGTTAAAAGGGAAGAGTAGGAAAAAGAGTTGTTAGGCCACTGATTTTAAAGTCCTTATCTAGGTGTTATATTCTGTGTAAAAATGAGTACCTATATAATTATCCAGAAGTAAACAACCCGCTGAATTGGTATAGGATCAGATAACAATTAAATTGTCGCCAAACACAAAGAAGCAACAAAGTGAGAAATGTAGAAATCAAAAGGTCAAATGACTGGCTTCAGAGCCAGCATCCCATGCGGGATAATTTTGTTGTTTTGTCGCTACATGAGGCAGTGAGAACATAAAAAGTGTGCTGACTCGCGTGTCATGCAAAACAAAAGAAAAAGAGTGAGGAATTAGAGGGTATTTTAATATTTATAATAGCAAGAAGAAAGCAAAAGCGCAACTGATTCATGGCCATATAAACCAAAGCTTCCTTTAAACCAATGCCTAATTCATCAAAGGACAAGAAATGTTCACCAAAGCACGTGTGTTCCTAGAAGTACTTAAATAGTCAAGTATGACATATAAACAAAAATAAACTACATATTATTCAACTCTTAATCTACTGGATGTTAACAACTTTCTATCACACAATGATTAGGCACATTAACAATTATTTTACTTGAAACCTAAACACATTCTTACTCAATGCATTATATACTAATTGATATCTTTCACTTGAACAGAACTCTAAAACTTACTAAGAACGAAGAAATAAGCAAAGATTGACATTTTTGGCTATCACGTAGAAGACAGGTTTGACTCCATACAAGTTCATGTGATTAGATTAATCAGGGAAGAATCACAAATATTGGTCTTAAACTTAACTACTGATTTATACAAGTGTAAAATAAAAGGGTGTTGTTTCAAGTTGAATAGGAGCTGTGTAAGCCTATAGACATGACTTCTATGTATGAATGAGTCTTCAACACGGTTCGCTAGATACAAATAAAAGAAAACTAGAATCGCATTCCCACATAACCGAAACAATGAGCCAAACTAAACAGTAGAGCATTTTTTATTTAAACTATACTACATAAAGAATTTCACTATTCAGCACCCAAGCTTAGAGGAGAACTACAATATTTTCTATGTGATTTATTAACAAAAAATAGAACATATTAGTCTTAAGGCATGGCTTATACTCAAATATCATCAATAGCTCCTTCACTATCCAAAACAGTAACTAATACCACAGTTTCACCATGAGAATTCAATGAGAAAAATCTGAACATACAAGTCCTAGAACATGATTCTATCCTTATCAAATTGTCACTAACACACTTCAACAGGACAAAATAAAGAAAGCCTAACACATGATTTTCTAAGTGTATTTAAACGAAGAAAATAAATCGAGATGAGTCAGATTTTACCTGTCGTTGGGCAGTGAGACTGGGGACGTCGACCTCGAATCTACTCTTTTGTCACGAACAGATTCGAACTAGAATCGGGCGAACTCAAAACTCTCTGCTTTGCTTAAAGTCAACAGAGACAGAGATGTTTTGAAAGAGAATAACAATGGCTAATTAGCTGTGTTTGATTCTAGGCCGTGTTTGAGAGAGTTCTCGGATAAGAAAGTTTTGATTAGGGAATGAAACGTTTCTGTTGTTTAAGTTAAGCAAATGAGACTAAGGCTTTTCATAGTTAGTAAAGTTCAAGGGGTAGAGTGGCGGCTGAACCTTGAACCTAAATATTCTCCAACACCACTATTTATAAGCGGAACCTAGGGTTCTTATGATTTTGGGCGGGATTTTTAGAGTAGAGTTTGAATCTTAAGTCAAAATGGCCGTTCGAATTCGAACGTTGAGGCCATAGCAGAAACAGACAGAGGGGATCTGCTTATGATTTGGTCAAAGATCAAAAGTACTTGCTACTCCTTGAAAGCATTTCCGGAAATGGTGAGACCTTACCTGTTGTTATGAGGTTTGTGGTGTTTTGGAGCAAAAAAGAGGAAACAGGAATGGAGTCTCGTGAATTTGGACAGAGAACCAAGAGAGAGAGGGGTGGGGCAGCTAGGTTTTGGTACGAAAAAATAGTTGTATGCAACTATGCATTACTAATTGGTACCTTTTTTCAAGTTGTATTAATTATAAACCATACTTGACATTATCCTATGCATAAGTAATGCATAAAAAATCATGACATTAGTAATATTAAGGTTTTAATTCATGCATTAGCATGGTTAAAGATAAAATTGTCCTTAAAGTCTCTTAAAGCTAGAGAATATGGAGGGCATTTTGTAAACAATTATTTTTTTAAAAAAAATTATGCAATACATTATTTGCTATAGCAACGGTTATACAACCGTTGCCAAAACAAGCGTTGCCATAGACCTAATTTCTGGTAGTACATTGTGTGGGTATGATCATGTAGGCTAACCAACCTAGTACCCCTCTTTCCCAACTTCCGCTGTTTAAATGAATTTACTTTTCTTAACATATGTGCAAATTGTTCAAACATTTTCCCTTGTTTTCATTACTTGAATCATACATGTACTTAGAATGTCAAAACATGCCTTTATTTGCGAGTATGTATTAAAACTATTTATTTATTAAAATGACTAATTCACATAGTTTAAGTTCGGTCGGGACCCACCGTTGTGGACCACGAGGGGTGCCTAACACCTTCCCCTCAAGGTTATTTCGAGCCCTTACCCTAATCTCTGGTAATGCAAACTAGTCCATGAGTTAATTACTCTAGGTGCACTAACGCACCATAATTCGCTAGGTGGCAACTCTTCAAATACCCAATTCCCAAAAGGAAACGAGTTATTTCCCCCATGAACGTCGAAACCCGGACTTCCCCGCGAGGGAAAAAGGGAGCGCGACAATAGGTACACACATTTATTTAATTTTCCTCTGGGATTAATTCCCTCTTACAAGGTTAGAAAAGAGACTTACCTCGTCTCAAAGCCTACTTCCCAGTTCAAAAATGTACTTAAACCTTCAAATTTGATGTCAAACGACTCGAATCTAGTCTAATATTATATAAATTAATCAATTTATGCTTAAAAGTTCATAACCACATTATTAAAGTAATTACCCAACCCTAAATGCGAGATTCCTAAAGTTTACCCCCCCAGGCCCACGTGCCCGAATTTCAAAAAAATTCGAAGGAAGTTGTTACCCATAACCTTAGGAACATAAATATATGACTTTCACTAAGTTCCATAATCATTTTCATGGTTAAATCTCATTTTTATCAAAAACTTAGGTTTTCCATCTAACCTATAAATTCCACAATTTTACATATTATAATCTACCTATAAACTATGTATCAAACTCACATTAGGTAGAAATTACTTACTTTTGAAAGCTAGGTCGAAATCCCCTCCTTAAAAGCTCTCAAATCGCCCAAAAGTGAAAGAAAATGTGTAAAAATGACTTAAGTCCTGTATTAAATGAATCTCACTGCCTCCAGCGATTTGGCACCTGCGGTGCCCTGGCTGCATCTGCAATCCTGCACCTGCGAAAAAGCCATCCCAGGTGACCATTTTCCCTTACTAGCCAAGCTCCACATCTGTGGGCTCAAAAGACCACATCTGCGCACCAGCCCGCACCTGCGACCACTGATCTCGCACCTGCGGTCAAACAGGTGCGCCAAAACTTTCGCACCTGCGGTGCCTGGACTGCCCTCACTCTTTCGCTTCTACGACTCGTGGCTCACACCTGTGAGCCCGCACCTGGGGCTGGCCAAGCGCAGTTGTGATTATGACAGCAGCTGTAGTTTCAGCTCTTGCTCCAAATTTTTAACTTGGTCCGATCCTCGTCCGATTGACACTCGGGGATCCGCTCGAACATACCAACAAGTTTGTAATCATAAAACGGGCTCGCTCAAACTCTATGAACGCCCGAAACAACATTAAAACTAAGAATCATACCCCAAAACCAATTGAATCAAACTTATGAACTTCAAGTTTTTTAATTTACTTCCAATGCGTCGAAACATACTTAAACTACTCGGAATGACAATTTTGCGTGCGAGTCTTAAATGACATTACAGAACTATTTCCGGCCTCGAAATTCCGTTTGGACCTCGATATCATCAAAACCTGCTTCAAACCAAATTTAAAGAACTTCTAAAATCTTCAAAGAACTAACTTTCACTATTAAGCGTCAAAACGCTCCCGAATTATCTAATACCTGATCCGAACATACGTCTAAGTCCGAAATCATCATATGAACCTATTGGAACTGTCAGATTCTAATTCCGAAGTCGTTTACTTAAAATATTGACCGAAGTCAAACTTGTTCTTTTAAGCTAACTTAAGGAACCAAGTGTTCCGATTTCAACCCGAACTCTTCCAAATCATGAACTAACCATCCCCGCAAGTCATAAATCAGTAAAAACATGTATGGAAAATCTTATTTAGGAAAACGAAGTTCTAAAAAGTAAAACGACCGATCGGGTCGTTACAAATGGTCTACTTCATACTCTCTCAATAGGTGCACATCTTTTTTAAATAAGATAAATTGGTTTCGAGTTCCCAATCATCACCATGATTAAATTACAATTCTACTTTATCAACCCTTCTTATGACATATCTACATGCAACAACAATAAAATTACAAAAAACAGGACCACGTCAGTCAGGTATAAAGTGAAAAAAATATCTAAGCAATAAAGAAAAATAAAGGGCCACAGTTATGTCGCCTAACACCCACCCAACAATACATTAAAAATCGAAAAAACTCTAACTTTTTCATGTCGGACAAAGAGGAATGGGCCCATCCCAAACAAAAATTAAAAACAAATGCATAAAGGAGCAAATAATAATATCATATGACCTATTAAACACAAAGAAAGAGACAATATTTATCGATTCCCAAAATATTCCCAAACCCGAAAAGCTTAGCCAAAATAATAAATACTTACTTTCAGTGATTCTTCAGTCAAGTAAGACTAGAGAGATTCTTCAATTTTAGTCCACGAAATCGAAGCAGGTAGCAATTCTAATTAAATCCTAAAACGCCATTACTAAGAGCTCTAAGTTGATGGAGAGGCCAAGATAAAATGAAATGGGGTTAAAAGGAATGAGTAGGTAGAAATAGTATTTTTACTATGGGTGGTCCGAAAAAATGGAGCGTGTGGATATTTGGGGTGGGTTATATGCTTCCTGGATCAAATAGCCATGTGTCCCAATCAAATCGTGACAACACATTAAAAGTTGGGACCACATATGGTTCCGTTAGTCGTGGGGGTATTTTCAAACCTCTAGATAACGTTAGATGAATTTTCAGACAAATAGGTGGACAGAGCGCGATAACAAACCATTTAGAATACTATAGGGGTATTTTCAGCCCTTTTTCGTTACTAAAAATAGATACATATAACTAACACTTATAACTAACACTGGACTAATATATTTCTCTTATGTACAAAATATTTGTAAGAAGGAATTTAAATATATATGATGCAATTGCGCCAAAATAAGATTCTCAAGCACTGAGTTTCAAAACACAAATAAGGATCATATTATTGATATAGCCGATCAGTAACAAGCCAAAGATCTAGGAACTAATCACTCATTAGCAAATACTCATCCATTTTATAAAGCACTTAGAATCTTTAGATGACATAATTATAAGTAGCACTACACTTCATACACACTATGAAGAGACACTCACACTAGATCATATGACCTAAATTAAACATATAATAAACATACTTATATGTTCATATCAAGTTCACACTCCAAACTGAAACTACAATAACAACCCAGTGTGGTCCCACAAGTGGGATCTGGGGAGGGTAGGATGTACGCAGCCTTACCCCTACCCTGAAAAGGCAGAGAGACTGTTTCCGATAGACCCTCGGCTAAAGAAGGCGAAACTGAAACTAATCAGTCAATTATTACATGTCCTTAATTACCCTACTAAATGCTTCACCATAAGCATATCTTATGCAGTGAAAGCATATGTTAGAACTGGAATATCTCATTTTGTACAGTTAGTGGGCATTGAAAGTCAGTCAAAGTCGATGTCATGTTAGTGACAGGGTATTGTTCTTCTATCTGCAAAATAGACAATGAAAAAAAAAAAAAGATTTAAGATTGACTACTTTCATTTAAAAAAAAAAAAAAATCAAAATTAATCTTTGTTGTGTCTTACCTTATCCTGTAAATATTTGTTTGCAGCTTGTAGTATCCCTTCCTAATATAAAGGTAAAAACATGTTTAGTAAAGAATGCATTAAAATAGCTACCATAATATTGTTTAGCAACTTTATAGCACACTTGAAGATATTGATATTTGTCAATAAAAGCCTATAATTCATATCATTTTTTAAGTAGAACAAACTCCACTATTACAAAAGTAGCATAATAATTCAAGCTATTAAGCATATCACTCACACTTTTATATATGCTATTTATTGTAATTTTAGTGATTTTTACATATAAATTTATGTCATGCATCAAAAGTACTGGGTTCAGCTGAACCCGATAACTATATGCTGCATCCGATTCTATGAAGAAGTCTTCGACTTGCAGCTAATATCACAATTTACAAAATATATATAAGTGACATTTGCATTTATAATATTAATATTTAAAGATCAGTTGGCCAAACTTCTAAAATCTGTTTATTTTGAATGTTTTTCGTTAAATTAGATTTTTAGAGAAGTAAGTTGGAAGTAGCAGCTTGCATTTCAACAATCCGTTTAAGACGCACTTTTCTCAGTATTACAAAAATAGCTTTCGTTTTGTTAATATTACTAAAAGGCGCTTTTGAGTGTCAAACTATGAAAAGGTCATATATTAATTCACCGTACAATTAGTATTATTTAATTAAGTCAATCATTTTAGATATTTATTATGATTATTTTAATAATTTTTCAGTTTTATTTAATAAAAGGTGGAAAAAATTAAGAATTTTAACAAATATAAATACAGTTGACTCAAAGTAATAGGATTGAACATCTTACATAATTATTTGATTTTTATGTTGATTTAAACATATTGAAGTACATAATTAATTAATCATCAATTTATAGAGAGATAGTTTGGTAAAGATGTACCTCTTGCATAATTAATTGTGTCCCCTTTGAGGGATATACAGGTTAAAATAAGAAAGATAATTTTGTAAATTTAAAATATTTGATAAGATTTGTCTTTAAAAAAATAATTCTGAGGAAGCTATAAATTTATGTTTCTTTCATACAATGAAAAAGAAAGCTTCTTCTGCTACTCAAAATCACTTATTTCTCCCCAGAAACTTGGCCCAAACAGTTTTTAACTCTCCAGAATATATACTATTTCTTTCTTTTTTTAGAAACAAAAAAACATTTTTTATTTCTAAAAAATTTCATTTCAGCAAAAATAACCAAATAACAGAATATTGCCCGAGGAAAAAGGGATTCACAAGTGCTTCGGTGGTCAGGGGATTTACACAAGTAACCAGTCATATTTATTATTACTTTTCTAGCCATATACATAGATTATACAATAGTTATACACGATTATACTCATATTAAATATAAATTATACATATATTATTCCTCCTCCGGCTATTTTTTGTTGAAGAGGTTGAGTGGACAACTAATTGGGTTAATTCTTAACCCTTTTAATTAATGAGTCCATATCATGTTATTCTGATCTATTTGGGCCCAAAAAGTTCTAACAACTTGAACTAATTAGAAGAAATTTTTGACTATTTTGGTCAGTCTCTTCAAAATGTTAACTAAATACAAAAACAACAAAAATTGAATTGAGCAATACTATGTGTATTTAGTTCAAGTATATTTTTCCATCATTTTTAAATATCCCTTTTACCGAAACCGGTTCAGATTCCATATATTTGCTTTAATTTTTGATTGACCAAATGAAATCGTTTTATGATATTTTACTGTAAATTAAAAGAAACTAAAAAAAGCCAATCATGTAAATAATAATTACATAAACATATAAGTAATTTCAAAAGCATTAAATTAAAATATATAATAACAGTAAACTTCTTTTCTAAGTATAAAAGCTGGAGATTGCCTAACCTTATTTTTCAGCAACTGGATCTCTTGAAACATCATATCCATCTGCAAGATATATTGTTTATATAAATAACTCTCATATCATATAAATAAAAATGCACTAAATAATATTGATAAACTATTAATTTCATGAAATTATTACCTTTGCTGAACGAATATGAAACATCCAAAGTTCAAGGTATTTTTCAAGTGAATGCAATTCATCCAGTGTCATTGTTCCAGCTCCTCCTCCATACATGTAGCTAAAGGAGAAGTTTTTGGATAATTAAACTTTATATCATTATTAAGAAAGAAGTTTAATAAATTAAAAAAAAGGGAAAGAACAAATTATAATTTGAATGGCATATAAAATAACTAAACTTACACTTCAACATAAAGTCAAATTACTAAAGCACATAAGGAAAGATTTAAATTACGCAAGTGATAGTGTAAAGATTGCTTATACTATCTATAAAATTCAACCTAATTATATATCAATATTAATTGGACCGGTATAACTCTTACTTTATTTAAAAGAATTTAAACGTCAAACTAAAAACCTTAAGGCAATAGATGGAGAGGTCCCCAGATATTATAAACTCTTGTACGATTGACGAAGGATAATTGTATTTCTTTAAGACCATCCAGCACGTGTAACATGTTCTTAGAATTTACACGTGAACTGTATTGTTTTTTAAGATGGAAGAGAGACATGCTCATCATACTAAAGAGTGGCTTGGATCTAAGAGAAGAGTGGGCTCAACAGTTTAATGGACTGAGTTGAGGAGAGAGATGAAGTAGTTGTGCTAATGTGCCTACTAAAGTTTGGCTCTGATACCATGAAAAAAAATTATGGGATAAAATAATAATCCCGGGATAAGGTTTGAGATTAACTTTATCTCATGTATGATTTTGTGTATTAGCTCAATCCGGGATAACATTTACATTAAAATGGTGAGATTAGTTATCCCATAAGGAAGGTTGGATAACTATTCTCATGGGATATCCTACCATTGTACCAAATGACCTCTAAGGCAATGAGTAGAGTGACTCAAGATATTATAAACCCTTTTTGACTGAAAGATAGTACACTTTTCAATGGCATTTGTCCTATTGTTTTCCACAATTAAAACATGAATGTGGCAGGAGGCACAATACATTTTGTTACATTCTTGAAACCCTGATATTAAAAAAAACAAAGAGCTAAGAGGAAAGGAAAAAAAACTTAATACTCAAAAATGACGGATTCATCAGAAGAAGCATTAATCATGGAAGAAAGAGAGGAGCTCATGGCTCAATTGTTCAATGGACTGAGTTGAGGAGAGAAACCCAGAGCAAACATGAAGAGATGCGGTGGTTGTGCCACTAAAGTTTGGCTCTGATACCGTGTGAAAGAATCTAAGTGTCTAATCCAAAATTGTAAGGGGCCGTTTGGAACATGAGATAAGAATAATAATCCCGGGATAAGACTTGAGATTAACTTTATCTCATATTTGATTTGGAGTATTAGCTAATCCCGAGATAACTTTTAAACTATGGTGGGATTAGTTATTCCATATAAAAGGTGGGATAACTAATCCCATGAAATATTACATCATTGTACCAAACGACCCCTAAGGCAATGGATGGAGTGACTCAAGATACTATAAAGCTCTTTAGAAACTCTACACAACTGACGAGGAACAATTATATTTCTCTAACATTTTGCATTAATGAAATCTAAACTTGATTTTATCTATTTTCTCTTTTTGTTTTCGGTCATGAGCTATCTTTATCCTTTCTAAAGGATATAAAAAAATGGTTAATACTTGTAGACACGTAATTCTTTACCATTTCTTTTATTTTTACGTTATTTTTAGGGTTAACATACTTCGTTTGGATCTCACTTTAGTACTTGAGTTGTTGAGTTTATTTTAGGAAATTTAATCTTTTGAGAAAATTAAACATAAAATAATTTAGCACTTATCTTTGTTTGTTCCATAATTCACTAAAATGAAGGGGTTGGGATCCAGCTCAGTACTATTTGATATAGTATTGTTCAATGGCTACCTAAAATTATGCCACATCATCAAAATAAGATTTATTAAATCTAATGGCTCCAATTTCTTTTAGAATAAAAACAATCCATTGTATATTTTTCTTTCTCAGTGTTTATGTGTTCAATCCATCTACAACTTGATGCAATCCACCGTAACATGATTTTATTTGGGTTGATATAAATGTTAAGAGTATTCTAACGCTCACCATTCCTCATTTCTTCAACTTATATTTTTATTTAACTTTTTTGTTAATAACTCAACACATTATTTAATTATATTTATATAATTTTCTAAAATTTTATACTCATAATTACGATGTACACGTGCAATACGAGTATCCAAAAACTAGTATATGATATATGAGATTAACAACCCGAGACTGAAAAATCCGAGTTTTATTGGTTTGGTTTGGTCTTTAGATTTAATAACCCGACACAATTGGTTTGGTTTGGTACTTGTAAAATCCGAACCAACCCGACCTATGTACACCCCTAATAGATGCTATGCTAAACAATAATATTTGAAATTTATTGGGTTAATTAATTCAAATATGCATCGAATAGGTTCATTAATAGGTTTTCATACGGAAAAGTTCTCTTTTCATAATCCGAGACCTTAGATCAAGGATAAATGATATGTGATATACTACTCAATCTCCGCAAACACCCATAAGGACTTCATGTAAAATTAAACCATGGATGCTAAACACATTTTAGAAGCTGCAAATTTCAATTAATTCATTGTATTTTATATGCTTTCATATTGGATCAAAGACAACCTTTTAGAAATTTATTGATATACTTCGTGCAATGTCATTTAAAAAGCAAATAGTAGTAAAATTGAGGAATTGAAAAATATACCTTAAGCCTCTCTGGAGTACTTCAATCTCATGCTTCAGCATGTTGATCTCCCCTTTTGGATCCTAAAGAATATAATATATATACATTTTATTCATTACTAACATATGGAGTAAGAGAAACTTCTGTCTCTTTATATATTTATTTCCAGATAATACAACTTCTTCGTAAGAAAATTTTGCATTTAGACGTCGTAGCCCTATTCATTATTTGAGTGCATATTCTGTTCATTTTTAGTTCTTTTTGCTAATTTTCATTCCCCAGTAATAAAAATGGCAAAAACCAAAAATTTCTTAATAAAGAGCACAAGCAAAAAGAAAAGAACAAATTAAAAAATAGACACACATATCCATACTTTCTTTATTACCCAGATTTTCTCACTTGGCATCAAAATTCACTAGAAGCATTAGAGCGTCGGACTCTCTACAAATTCTTGCTACATTTTACTATTTTCATATCAAACCCTAAAGAAAAGATTGAAAACAAATACTTAATTAGAAAATAAATATAAAGAAAATTTGAAAACCGACACCCTTTAAATTTTGTTCCGTATCAAAGATTTTCTTCTTATTCTCCAAATTTTTCTTTTGGGTTGGGTTTTGGGGGGGGGGGAGGGAGGGTACCTTTTAACAGTAGGTTGTTTTCTAGTCAAAAAAGCAAGAAATATAAAGGAAGGGCTCCTGACTTATTACAAAAAGGATATTCTTTTTTATCGATCCAATTCGTGACACTTAATCTGATAATGCAATTATTAAAAAGAAAGTCACAAAACATGAAGAATCCCGCATATGCGTAAATTAATTTTTGTTATCTATCCACTCGTCTGAATATATCTTATTACGCATGTCACTTTCCACGTGTCATGCATGCAATAATATATCACTAAAGCAGCATCTCATTCTAAAATTGACTAATTATAAGAAGAGTTTAAGTTGTATAAAATATTACTCCTATAATTTTTTTAATAATAAACATTACTTTGATAACTTGAAAAAGATAACTAACCATCTATAACAAATTAAATTAAATAAAATTCTATACTATTAATGAAAATAACTTACTAAATCCTTAGAATATTACACAGTTTGTTATTTTTTTGTCTTATCTGTCTTTTATTTTTTCAATATCAATTAGAGACGATCCCATGAAAAGTAAAGAGCATGGACAATATTGACCCCACAAGAGAGAAAATGTAAAGGATCACATTCCGTGGACGAGACTGCTCCTCCCTTAACTAGAGGTCTCGGTTCGAGCCTTGGATATGAAAAAATTCTTAGTAGAGAACACTTCCCTTCGAATGGGGCCCTACACGGCACAAATCCAAATATAATCGGGCTCCAATTCGAATAACTAACACCGGGGAGAAACAGAAAAAAGAGAAAACATAAAGGGATACATGACTGTTAATTATCCTTAAGAATTACCAGAGTTTGTTTATCTTTGGCTTCCTCAGCCACCTCAGCTCCCCTGGTTGACTTCAGGTACTTCTCAATCAGCCCTTGCATGGTCCTTTCACAAAAAAATAAACACATAAAAAAAAGAGAAAAAGACTTAAAACCTAAAAATAAAAGGAGTATTAATAGTTTAGGATAACAAAATAGTAATAACAAAAATACAAATAACGAAAGAATTTGAGCATGCATAGACTTGTCTTGAATTACAAAACTCTATAGTTGTCAATTTATAGCTAGCTCCACATGTATTTTGATTTTTAGAGAACTTATGCTAAAAACATTCAAATACATGTATATGTTATGTTGCACTATGCATAAAGAATCGAATTCAGAATTTAGTGACTAAAGACATTCAATTTAAGTGAATAATACTATTCCAACAAGAAAACGGTGGCTGCACACCCTTTGTTCTGCACTACGTAATAATACTCCTTAATACATTTTTGTACTTAAATAGAGAGAAACTATATTAGATATTATAAAATATATTATTATTTGGATTTATCGGTTTATCCTTAAGCCGATGGTCTATTTAAAACAATCTTTTTACCTTCATAAGGTAGGCAGAGGAGGACCTACGCTATACAAAGAGGAGTCACTAACACCAGTAAAGTTCAACAAAAATTCCATGTATACATGTATGTCTTTAGAAAATAGTGATATATTATTAGTGAACACCTTATATACAAGGCTGATTTTGGTTGAATCCAAAAGTACACCCAGAACCTTCAAATCCTGGAGTTAGCCTCTAAAGGTAGGGGTAATAATAAAATATATTATTATTGGGTTTATCCGTGAGCCGAAGATCTATTAGAAACAGTAAAGTTTGCGTTCACACTACTATTCAGAACTAATTATGTGAGATTACACTGAGTATGTTATTGGTATTGTATTATTATTTGAGTTTAATTTCTATATTCGGAAGACACAAAAATATTCAATACAATCAATGAGGAATGTACCCTTTAGTGGCGAGTTCATAGCGCTTGCCATGGGCGGAGAAAATGAAAAGACCAATTTCAGCATCGCACAACACGGACAGCTCCTTCGCCTTCTTAAGAAGCCCTGCTCGCCGTTTGCAGAAGGTCACCTGCCTATGAACCGGGTTCTCTATCCTCTTCATCTGAACCTTTCCACGAGCCATACTTTCTAAAAATAGTAACTTCCTTTTTCTTTTTGCTTTGTGAGTATTAACAGCTGCTTTGTTGCAGACAACCTCCCACTAGTTTGAACTAGCTTCGAGGTTGTTGCACTTCTCTCCTTGTTTGCTACTTAGCTTTGTTGCTTACCACAACCTTCACTCTTCTTCTCTCATGCTTTCTTCCCTTTTATACTCCTCATTTTGATTCTTCTCTTCCACTGTTTACCACACACTAGTAATATTAAACAAAAGAATACAACAACAACAATCCATTAAAAATGGTAGTGTGTAAGCAGATCTTACCTTACTCGAGGAAGTAGAAAAACTGTTTCTAAAAATACTCGGCACAAAAAAACTAAAAAGGACAGTATATCAATACCATCAATAAAAATTATAAGAATATAATAGCATTATAAAAATTAAAAAATAATAACTAGTAAATAAATGATGAGAAATGAATGTGTAGTGAGATATTAAACAAAAGAATTAACTATGAATATGTAGTTGGCACCCAGTACCTTTCCACATCATTGGGAATCTTAGTTAGCTTTCTATATGTTAATATACTACTATTATACATTCTTTTTTGGTACCCATGCCTAAGCTATTTTGTCGTCAACTGACTTAACGACACCTGGTGAATCCTGATGTACAGTCTTGTTGCAGCTTAAAGACAACTCATATCTTTTGTAATGGTAAAAGATGATTTTTCCTATGAAATATAACGTGTCACCGAAGGACTGGATGGGGATACTTGGTCATGTTTACATCAAATCAAACACCGGAAAAAATAAAAATTAAAGTGAGTACACATATATATATATATATATATATATATATATATATATATATATTATAATCATAGTTATGTGATAAATTATGATGATCCGATACGTCATTTATAGTTTTACCTTTAATTTCTGTGTCCCGAGGCCTCAAATAGCTCCGTTTAGCCTTCCTCGATTTGCATGGCAATCGGTGTCCTCTTTTCAGAAAGTTTTTATGAGGAAATTGATGAAAATATGAAATTGTGCCTTATTTGTGTAAACGGACCCGGATCAATGTTTTGACAGTTCCGGTGGGTCAGTACCGCAATTTGAATGACTTGGGCATATGTCCGGAATCGAATTCGGAAGTCCCTAGCTTGATCTAACGTAATTTGTTGAAAACTAGAAATTTAAAGGCTTAAAGAATTCAAGCTTTAAAGGCTTAAAGAATTCCTAAGCTTGACTATAGGTTGACTTTGTTGCTACCGGGTTCGGATTTTGGTTCTGGAACTTGGTATATGTTTATTTCAGTATTTATGACTTGTCTACAAAATTTGGTACAAAACGGAGTTGATTAGACGTGATCAGACGTCCAGTTGTAAAGTTGCATGTTCTTGGGTTTCTTTGAAAATTTTATTCGTTTTGGTGTCTGATTCGTAGTTCTATGTGTTATTTTGGTGTTTTGATCGTGCGAGCGAGTTCGTATGATGTTATTACACTTGTGTGCATGTTTGGTTTGGAGCCGAGGACTCGTGTGAGTCTCGAACGCGTGGCAGATTGTTTGAAAGAGTTAGAATTTTTTGTTGGTTTGTGCACGTGCCTCAAACATCGCAATTTCAAGGTCAGGATCGCATTTGTGATAGTAGAGGGGCCCTGTCAGGTTTGCATTTGCGAAAAGGGTGCTGGGATTGGGTTAGATCGCATTTGCAATCAAATGGTCGCATTTGTGACTGTCCAGTGTTCGTAATTGCGAACAATTCATATCGCAATTGCGATGAAAGCAGAGATGGAGTGTCTTCGCATTTGCGAAGAATTTCTCGCATTTGTGGGGTTCGAATTTGCGAACCCCAGGTCGCATTTGCGACATCTGCGCTTGGATAAAAAGAGAGAAAGACGGGATTTGGCTCATTTTTCACAAACTCTCAACCTTAAACACCTTAGAGTCGATTTTTCCAAGAGATTTTCTTCCTAAATTCAATGGTAAGTGGCTTTAATCTACTTCTTTTCAATTACCCATTACATTTCATAAGTTTTCAACATCAAATTTAGGATTTTTATGGTAAAAATTAGAGATTTGGGTAGAATTAGGGATTTTTGTAAATTGGGTTTTAGACCTCGAATTTGAGGTCGGATTTCAAAACTAATTACATAACTGGGCTCGGAGGTGAATGGATAATTGGGTTTGGTCTGAATCTCGGATTTTGGCCAAGCAAGTTCATGGTTGACTTTTGAGAAAAGTATAAAGATCTTAGCTTTATGGATTGTAATTCGGTTTTGGTTAGATTCGATTGGTTCGGAGGTTAATTTTAGAGGAAAGGCCCCGGATGAGCTTTGATTTGCTTGCAGAATGACCTAAGTGTTAGGTCTAACCTTGATATGAGGGAATTAAGAACCCTTGAGCTATGTGAATTTATGTAGCGGCGTATATGCGATGTGACAAGTGTATATATTCCATCAAAATACTTGTTTCCATGCTTTTCTGTATTTCGTTAATTATTTCATTCCATGTCTTCATGGTTACATGCTTTAATTGCTTCTTACGCCTTAACTTGCTACATGTCACTTATTTCTCTCATTTTAAAATGTCTGTTTCTTCCATGCTTCCATGATTAATTGATACTTGCCTTAATTATCTTACTTGTACACTTTAATTGTCATATATTTGACTTGTCTTATTGCTTTGTAGTAATTGTGATATTCCTTGATTTGGTACGAGGTTCCTTTATGGTTTATTTTCATATTCTTCATTACTTGTCTTGTTAATTGAATTGTTGAATTGATTATATTTATTGATTTTTGTTTATGGATCGGATTGCACACCGCAACGGGTGAAATAAAAGAAGATTGATATTAATATGGAGGGATTGGATTGCACGTCGCGACGGATTTTATATCTGATTTTGATATGGTGAAATAAGGAAGGATTATGATATTGATTTTGATTATACGATGGGATCGGGTTGCGGGTCACAACAGATTTTACATGCTATTATTGATATTGATATGGTGAAATACAGGAGGATTGCATTTGTACAGTGGGATCGGGTTGCGCGCCGCAATAAATTATGTTTTTTTATTCATTGTTGCATTGTGTTAGCTTTCGGTGCTTTCATACAAGATTTGAGTACTAGTGTTTCTAGTTGAACCGATTTTGAGGTATTTTCATATATTAACTTCCTTACTTTCCTGTGTTCCTTTCCTGTTTTCATTATTATACTACGTACATGTTATTGTAAGTGACTCGCCTTAGCCTCGTCACTATTTCATCGAGGTTAGGTTCGGCACTTATAGAGTACATAGGGTTGGTGGTACTCATACTATACTCTGTACTTCTTGTATAGATTTTGGAGTCGGTCTTAGCGGCGGTCAGTACATTGCTCGGATTGATTGCCGGTTCACAGACTTGAGATACAGTTGCACGACGTTCACAGCCCTGAAGTCCCCTTCTATCCTATCCTAGTTGTTTATTTCATTTCAAACAATTTTACTTTCATTCAGACCATTATTTGTATTATTCTAGTCGCTCGTGTACTTGTGACACCAGTTTTGGGATTGTATCTAGATATTGCTATTGTTATGGGTTTTCTCACTCTATTTCAGTTTATTCAATTTACTCGGTATCGATTAATTTGAATTGTTAAAAATGGCTAAAAACTATTCTAACGTTGGCTTACCTAGCAAGTGAAATGTTAGGCTCCATCATGGTTCTGAGGGTGGGAATTTCGGGTCGTGATAAGTTGGTATCAGAGCATTAGGTTACCTAGGTCCTACGAATCACGAGCATGCTTAGTAGAGTCTGGATGATCGGTACGGAGATGTCTGTACTTATTTTTCAGAGGTTGTGGAGTTTAGGAGCAATTTTTACTTCTATTCTTCTTTATCGTACGATTTTATTCTATCATTGATGATTGAACCATTCTATTCTTGTTCTATCACAGATGGCGAGAACACGCACAATATCTGTAGTCGGATCCCCTAGTGGAACCTATGACCAGGGGTTGAGGTCGAGGTCGAGGTCGTGCCAGAGGCCGAGACAAAGGCAGAGCTCATCCTAGAGCTTGAGCAGCAACACCTGCAGTGGAGCCTCAAGTAGATTTTGAGGAGGAGGTTCCAGCTCAGACTATACCTGTCGGGCCAGCTCAGGTCCCGAAGGGTTTATAGCTACTCCAGTGCTTCAGGACGCTCTAGTCAATTTGGCGGACCTTATGGAGAGTGTGGCCCAGATCGGTACATTTTCGGTGGCACCAACCGTCTTTCGGGTTGGGGGAGGAGCACAGACTGCCGCTACTCACACACTGGATCAGGTGGCTCCCCAGTATCAAACTCCAGCAGGCCCGCTGTTGATACCCAATTTTTTCCTATATATTTTTAACATTCAAAATACTTTAAAAATATCATATATATGCATTTCCAAGCGTTTTATTATTTTTTTCCATAATTTTTAAGGTTTTTAAATTGATTTATTTCCCTTTTTATCCATAAAATCCCAAATAATTAGTTCCAAAATTATTATTTTTGATAATTCATCTATTGAATTTTTATATTTATGCCAAAATATGATTAAAGTAATTTTACATATTTTTATAAATTTATTTATTATTTTTTAAAGCTAAATTGCACATAATTGCAATATTAGCCCTTTTAAGGTTTAATTAGGTTTTATATTCATAAAATTGGGTTCAGTATTTTTAAATTATTAATTATGTGTTATAAATCATTCTAGCCCTTTCAATTTAGTTTTCAAAAACTATTTACTATTTTTATAAATTAAAAAAAGGAAATCTGGCTATTTAAATAACAGCCCCTTTTGTATTTCAATTCTAGCCCAAATTGGACCCCAATTCCCCCAGTCACCCGACCCTAACCCTTTTAAACCCTACCCAAACCCGGATCCCTTCCTACCCCTTTTAATCTAGGCCATTGATCATTCAGATCAACGGCCACCGCTCACCTTTACCTTTTTTTAACCCAAACGACCACCCTAACCTAAATCATTCTCACCAACCCGCCACCCTTGAATCCCCTTCCTCTCCAACTCTCTTTGTAACTTCACTCAAACCCTAGCCGCCGCCACCCTAATCCCCTTCAACCCCCACTCAATCCATGGTCTCCCATGGCTGTTTGAGGCGTGTACTTGTCTCCTACGTCTCCTGGTGGCCCGCTTGTGTGATTCGATGGAGAGATCTCGAAGAAATCTAGTCCAGTCCTAGCTCAACTTCTATCCAGGGTCCTTTTCCGGCCATCCATGGCTTGATCAAGTCAGACCCATGGCTTTTCCGGCTAAAATCGGTAACGATCTATTGTTTTCTTGTCCTCTCTGGGTTCTCTAAAACCCTAGTTGTCCTCGATCTTTTACTTTTCTTTAAGATCTATCCTCGATCTAGGTGAATCCATGGGTTTTAACCGATCTTTTCTTCGTCTCTTTTATTTCTTTGAAAAACCTAGCTAAGACCCTCCGATCTTTTTAGATCTATGATGGATCTATGGGATTCTTAAGGTTTTCACTTGTTTTCCTAAAAAATGTTTCTCCGATTTCAAACAGTTCTCTATTTTTTCAAACTAAGGTTTCAAAACCCTTTTTGCAAGAACGACTTTTTTCTGATTACTGTGATTTTAGTATGTTTAAACGTTACCTGAGCCTTTTCTTTTGGCTCGATTTATTTTTTTGTCAAGGAACCCTGATACTTCTGGGTTCGGTTCAAAGTTTGAATTTGTTTGCAGTATGTTTGCATGATTATTATGAACCTTCTGGGCTCTATGTGTGTTCTATGTGCTCTTGTGCTTCTCGTTTTGATTTGTTCTCAAGGTTTCTTGATTTATAGGTCCGACCATTTGTTTTAGTGATTGCTCACACAATTTACGGTGATTATGTATGATCTCATTATGTCTACACCCTTGATTCTGTGTATTTTCCTTGTAACTCTATACTAATTTTCGAAATTTCTTCCTTACTTTTGTGATACTTTCCTTGAATAGTACTGATTTCCTGTGATTTTCAATCTCATCCGTAATTCTTTGAACTAATTTTCAAAATCAATTTGTAATTTGCCTGTTTATGTGCACAATATACTGTTATTGTACTTTTCTTACTTGAAAATATTCTGTACTTAGTCCCTATTACATGCATCATGCTTTTACTATTCCTATTATAGCAAAATCAGTCTTGCAAATTATTTTCCTTATTTGATACAACTTGTACCCGTTTGAACTATGACTGCCTAATTAAAGGGAGTCCAGGTCTTTAGTTGATTCTAGTCTGTATTAATTCTATAATTATGATCAGTCAATACTTGTTACCTTATTTTCCACTTACTTTCAAAGCTATAAATACCCCCAATGCTTTCATTAACAAGACACGAACAAATATAGTTTAGAACACACACTTTCACACTCAAACTCTCTCTTCTTTCTCTGCTATTTGTGCTATTGTTTGTCTAGCCGGCTGAAAGCCAAGGCTGGACTTTGGAACCCTAATTACTTTTCTTTTCTGCACTTTGCTTCTTTGATTGGTATGTCCTAGTTTAATTTTAAAGCTCCAACAACAACATGCTTTATTATTTGTTTCAACTTCTTTCATTTTTGGTCTACTTCTGCTTGTGGTTATGTTAAGATACATAACCAGCATGCTATAATATGTCCCCTCCCCTCTTAGATTAATGCACTCCCATATGTATATTTTAAGGCCTACTTTGTCAATCACTTATTGTGTACTTACTATCTTATGAATCCCAAACCCATATCCCCTTCATGTGTTTGTGTTCTTTTGGTTGGTTTGTGATTATGCCAGTATCAGCTATTGTTGTGCATGTCCAAACCACACCCTTTATGGGGTCATATGCTTACAAACAAGTGTTTGTGTATCCCCAAAATCCCTTGACCCCCCTGTGTGGCTACTGATTCTGTGTGTGATCCCATCTTAAGGGGTTTTGAGTTTTGTTTTCTACTACCACTGCTTTCAATCATCTTTGTTACAGATTACTTTAAAAAAAATTAGATTTGACAGTCTAATTACACAAACTCTTTTTCAAACTATGTCAAGCACTCTCACATATACTCTTAGAATACTAGATTATGCCCCTCTTGTGTGAGCCTTGCCTTGGGACCTTTGAGCTCCCTCTGAACTTGGACACATAAAAGCTGGCCCTTCCATACTGCACTTACTCTTAGTTACACAATCTGGGTGGGAGCACTGCCTAGGACCCCTTGAGGTCCTTAGAGAAATCTGACACACCCAGGTATGAGAAAGGCTTTGGAACAATATTGGCATTGAAGTGGTTTATTACATAACTCAGAGAGGAAATCAGGATCAGGCTTCTTATGGTTGTAACTTCTTATTTTTGCACTTCTTTTGTAATTCAACCATTTGGTCTGTAATAATTTGTAAATAATTATGGGGTTGGCTAGTGAAAAGGGAAGGAGTGACTATGCATGCTTTAGCTATCAAAAGAGTAGAAAACATGTTATAGGTTTATATTCTTACTTGCGCAATAGGAACCATACTTAGGATTCATTTTATGCATTAGAGATCATGTTCCCTAGGACTACACTTACTGTTCTCAGCATGCTCATTTCACTATCATATCACTTAGAAAATCTTGCGTTAAATGTGTTAATAACATGTGTTTTCTGCGATCATGTTCCTACTGCCATGCACACTTAGAGATCCTGTTTTAGGCTTAAACAACACCAACAAACATATCATCTCTGCATATTCTAGTAATCATGTTTTAAACGCTGTAATATTTGTGCATATAGAAATCCTGCTTAGGATTCTGCATATACATCATGCTGTATCTCTGTACATTAGATACCATGTTTTTAGGATTTTATTCGCTTAAGCACGCTTAGGCTAACTATGAATGCATAAAAGGAATAAAATAATTTTATTTAGTCTTTACAATTAACTGGCAATAATTCTATGTGCTAAGCACCTAGAACAGCATGCTTTAGGCAATAAAATTAATCTCCAATCTGTCTTAGCAATTCTGAATAACTACTGTATTGTTTTACGCCTAGGCAAGCCTTAGGTAATCACTTAAATAAAATTGGAATTTCCTTTGTTTAATCAACTGCTACAACCAGCAAGCAAACCTAATTCAGACTTCTTTTCTAAGTTATATAATGAATCTTGTTCTGACTTAAACACCCTACTTTAGGATTCTAAATTCATACCTTAATTGTGTATAAGTCGTGTTGTCTATGTGCACTGTTTGCGGAGGTATAACTGAGCCTTCTATTTGCTTATATGTTTCCCCTAATTGCAGTCTTATATGTTTTTTATGTCGCTTTAGCATTTTTGCCTTTAAACCTAAGGGTCAGCCTAGAACCTTCTTCTTATAGGAATAAGAATCCTAAATTCCTTCGGGACTGATATGAATGGGACATGTAACAGCATGCAATAGTGGTCGAGACTAACACTCGCTTTAATAACTTTAACGGGGCGGGAAAGGGTAGATATGGATATGATGACCGGTGCGCTAATACCACGTGTATCCCTCTTCTGAGGAGTGTCATACTGGGTATTGCATTGATGTGATCCATATTACAAATAAACCTAGGACACCTTTTTTTTATAAGTATGCTTAGATTATAACTCTTCTCAAAACCTTCCTTTCAATAATTGTTTTCAAACACTTGTGTACTTAAATCCTCTATTACTTGAGCCTTACTTGTTTATTTGCTAATTGCACAAATTCACCAAAATTATCTGGCCGGGAACCACATTAGTGGATCTTGAGTGGTGCCTAACACCTTCCCCATGGAATAATTTCAAACCCTTACCCTATCTCTGGTTATCAAACATAGTTGTAGTTGAACCTCATAGGTGCCCTAACGCACCTTTAAATCGTTAGGTGGCGATCTTCAAACACCCAATTACCAAAGGAAATGAGTCATTACACTCCATGAACGTCGAAACCTGGACTCCTCTCTGCAGAGGGAGAAAAAGGGGGCGGGACAGCATGGCAACTCTGCTGGGGATTTTTTAGGCTTTTACCATTTCGGATTGTTCTTGTGAATTTGTACCCCTCTCTTATGTGCAATTACTTGTTTATTTTTTTTCAAAAGCGAAACTGACATATCTTCCTTGTTTCTTTCCTTTATTATTGCTTTAAATTATAAAACTGCTATATTTATCGCTTTCTTAATGTGCAAATACATGTCAACATGCTTTTAATTATTGCATAATCATGCTCAACATCATACTCCACTCGTGCCAAACAAATACTATAGCAACGCTTTAATGAGTGGTTTCGTTCTTCCTATATAATGACCCCCTAAATTCGGAAAGGCATATTTACGGTAAAACTAATTGATCAGTGGTGCAGTCGACAGTTCTGTGTCTTCCCCATTGAGTCATCCACTCAAGGCTACAAGTCTAAAACCCCATAGAACCCTTACTCTGTTTAATTGGTGCATGCATCATGGTCAAACCTAGTTGGGTCAGTTATTGTTTCCGCATAATTATCCTTTAAGATAGTCTTGTCCAAAGTCCACTAGGTTTCCCTAAACCCAAACAGACGTCATCACGTTCTGTGCATTTATTTGGAGAACTAAATGCCTCATGATAATTGTTGATATTAAATAGTCGAGTCTGGTAGGGGTAAGGGCCTAACCTTATTTGTCTTGTAGAAATATAAGGCATGAAGTCCCCAGATTCGGCATGGTCACCAACATCCACCCAAGATTGCTAAGCTGGTGGAGAGATTTACACTCTAGTGACCAAACTCTCGTTAGAAAATATCTGGGAAATCTACCATCCCTTCTGGAGATCCAACCTAACAACATGATCATAGAAGTTGCCTCATTGTTTTGGGATTGTGAAAGGGTCGTGTTCCGCTTTGGGGACATTGAAATGACACCTTTGCTAGAGGAGATAAGAGGACTGGCCGGTCTAGTATGGGAAACTTTAGGTTTGCTAATGTCTGAAAACCGCAAAGGCAGGGGTTTCCTCAAAATGATGGGTTTGAAAAAGAATACAGAATTGACATGCGTGAAGGAATCATACATCCCTTTTGACTACCTGTATGTAAGGTATGGTCACAGCAAATCCTACCGTACCTACCCTGACGAGTTTGCTATCATATCCTTAGGATCTTCGTCTTTATGTTTTGTTTCCTGTGTCTGATCCTGTTTCCGATAAAGAAAGGGAGAATCCATACCAGGCTGGCTATGATAACTAAGTCCCTAATGGAGGGTATTGGTGGGCAAACATTCAACATGGTGCCCATGATCATTGCAGACATATACCGAGCTTTAGAGAAGTGTCAATGAGGAGTAAAACACTTCGAAGGCTGCAATATACTACTTCAACTCTGGCTCATGGAATATCTCCAAAGAGGCGAATATCGACAAGAAATTCAGCGAAGGGACTCGGATGATTACATCGCTTTCCACCCTCCAAAGCGAATAAATTATATCCCCGACATGTTCGCTTAGCCTGAGAATGCCAAATGATGGGTTGAGCTATTTGATAATTTGACTGAAGAACAGCTTCAATGGATGTTCGAGTGGTTTCCGACCGATGAGTTCATCGCCCGATCCATAGATGCACCTTTCCTGATACTAATTGGTCTAAGGGGGAACCTACCCATACGTCCCTCTCTGAGTTATGAGGCAAGCTGGTAGGAAGCAAGTTGTACCCAGGGTCGACAAAATGAGCCATTTCCGAGCTGACTTCCAATGATGATAGTCCCTACAAGTGCTAAGCCCATTATATGTGGCACTGCAAGATCGTAATAGGGAAAGACACCATCAAGCCAGACAGATATCATGCTGGTTGTACTTCTTTCTATTCAGGATGGATAGAAGACAATCATGATGGTATGGGCCAGCCAGGGTTTGTTCGAGGTCACAAAATATTATAGATGAAAGAGCCAAGACGCAAGTCAAGTTCAACCAGCTGCGCAAAAGGATCCTTGAGTACGAGAGTGAACATCGCAAGATACAAGAGTCCAACCAGAAGCTAATTAAGGAATGGAAGGACATGGCTGTCAGTGCCAATAAGAGGTTGGGATACTTGGAGCGAAGCATAGTAGAACTGGAAAGAAAATTTCTCAAAAGGGTTGAAGACTATCAAGAGGCTGAAGGGACCGAAGGTGGACATCTAGCGAGAGCATACCTGTCGCTGGGACTTCGCGAGTTGTTCGACAGAGCCAAAGATGCCGAATTTGGGGAAGGTCCTTTTGGGACCAAGTAGATAGGAGTTTATCTTTTTCGCTTTATAAATGTAATAAGGCCAATGGCCATTAGTGAATTTTATTTATTGCTTATTTAGTGTCGTTTTGGGATTCGTCTATTTTTTATCAATAAAATGAGGCATTTAGCATTCTAAGTTCTCCAAATTAATTTGTCGCTAGGCCTACCTTGGGCACAACGAGGTTCCCAAATTAGGACGCGCTTTACATTCCTTGCACTATGTGTTTAAATATTGCAATACTTTTATGATCTTTACTGACTTGGTTACCTTTTGTTTTTATTTTTGTTTTATTATTCCCTCCCCCCCCTCCCCAAAAGTTAGTTCGTGCACTCTGGAATTATCATCTTATTCCACGAGATCCAGGGCCCTCCACTCACTCCTCCTCTTAGTCCTGTTAAAAGCAAGAACAAAGGCAAGATAGAAGATTTGAACAACATCTAGAAGGAGAACCCAACTGAACGGGTTGAGGCCACTGATGTCCAGGGAATTCGGGTTCCAAACGAGAATGTGTCACAACTTGAACAGAAGCTGCTGAAATTTCAAGAAGAGCTCGATCAGGTTCGAAATCTGGCAAGCCTGTCATTTTCCCTCAGCACCCTAAATATCAATTTTCCCAACACTCAAAACCCTACACCTCCTCAGAATATCCCAAAACAATAGAATCATCCCGCTTTTCACCATCATACTGTTCAACCAAAGACCCAATAAAACACCTGCCATAGCCCCAAACAACACTCCACTACTCATCTAGAACCCCAAAACTCCACAAACGACCATTTCCACACCCACACACCAGGCCACCATCACACTCCTATCTACGTGGAGACCATGCCACACTCCACCCAACCTATTTCAAGTACACCTGAGTTTGATGAAAAGGATCTGCTTATCAGGAACCTGGCTGAGGAACTTAAGAAATTGACTAGCCGGATTCAGGTCATTGAGGGAAGCAAAGGAATCGAGGGGCTAAACTATGAGGATCTTTGCATATAGCCTAATGTCGAACTACCCGAGGGGTACAAACCTCCTAAGTTCGAGATGTTTGATAGTACGGGTGATCCAAAGGTCCATCTGAGGACATATTGCGACAAACTAGTTGGAGTAGGGAAGGATGAAAGAATCCGCATGAAGCTGTTCATGAGGAGTTTGAAAGGAGATGCATTATCTTGGTACATCAGCCAAGATCTCAAGAAGTGGTCAAGCTGGGTAGGCATGATATCTGATTTTATGGATAGATTCAGGTTTAATAGAGAGAATGCGCCAGACGTGTTCTATATTCAGAACTTGAAGAAGAAGCCCACAGAAATATTTCACGAGTATGCTACTCGCTGGAGGTCCGAAGCTGCTAAGGTCAGACCTGCCTTAGAAGAGGAATAGATGAACAAGTTCTTTGTCTAGGCTCAGGACTCACAGTACTATGAAAGGCTGATGATGATTGAGAACCACAAGTTCTCCAACATTATCAAACTGGGTGAAAGAATTGAAGAAAGTATCAAAAACGGTATGGTCACAAACTTCGAGGCCTTGCAAGCTACAAATAAGGCCTTACAGTCTGTTGGTGTGTCCAAGAAAAGGGATGTAGGGGCCGTGATGTGTGCACAAAGGACTAAGTCTCCCCTCAAGTACCAAACTTACCCAATACCTCCACTCGCATACCAGCCAACTCCAAATTACCAAGCACCTTAACCCTCATACCAAGCTCCGCCACCAACTTATCAGTCACCTCCACCTCCTACATATCAACCTACTTCACCCAGATACTCCCAACTCGCTAATGTCTACCAAACCTATAATGCTCAACCATCCCACTATTAATCACCTTCTGCACGCTAAAACTTCCATAGACCTCGACCTAATTTTGATCACAGACCTCCAAAACATATACAATTATCGCTGAACCCATCGACCAGTTGTATGAGAGACTCAAAGCCGCTGGTTATGTCACCCTTATCCCTGCTGCAACCCTTGAGAACCCTTATCAATGGGTTAACCTAAACAAATCTTGTGCACACCACTCTGGCATGAAAGGGCACACCATCGATGAATGCCGCTCTTTAAAAGATAAGATACAATCTTTGATTGATAATAAGATCATTGTGGCAAAAGAGCCCGCTCCAAATGTCCGCAACAACCCTCTGCCAGACCATAAGGGTGGAGGTATCCACATGATTGAAATAAAAGATGACTGGGATCCCAAGGGGTCAATCTAATTGATTGCAGAAGGTGATGACCCAAAGAAACCAACAGTCACTCTCAATCCAATCATAGTCCAGATCCAACCATCCAAGGATGCTGAGGTGAATATGTATGTACCACTTGAGTTTGAAGCAACATCATCCGCAAAGATACCAGCGCCAATTAAGGTTGAATTCGTGTCTCCGACAAATGCACCCAAACCATTTGAGGTTGTAGTCTTGCCACCCAAGGCACATGTACCATTCAGGGTGAGGATAGCCACGCCGATCCTAGTGGCAATGTCAATCATGACACCATTCCATACAAATGCCGTACCCTGGTACTATATAGCCGAGGCGAGAAGGAAAGGCAAGGTCAGGATTGAAGAAAATGTCGCAGTACAGGGTATGACAAGGACTGGTAGAGTCTATACCTCTAAACACCTAGCTGAATCAAGCAAGCAGGCCTCCAATTGGCCACCCCTCATGAGATAGGTCCGGACGATCTTTGGAGAAAGATATATGCCAAGGAATATTCGGTCATCGACCAGTTAAACAAGATGCCAGCACAAATATCCATTCTCTCTTTTATGCAAAACTCTGAGGCGCACAAGAACGCTCTGTTAAAGGTGTTAAATGAAGCATACATACCAACTAACATCATTGCGGGGAAATGGCTAATATGGTAGGACAAGTGTCGGAAAGCCATAAGATCACCTTTCATGAGGACAAGCTGCCAGCTGAAGGGCTGGGGAACAACAAAGCACTGCACATCACCAATGCGAAGATTATTTCATCACCAGAATCCTGATCAATGGAGGTTCCAGTCTTAACATTTGTTCGATGGTAACACTCAAGAAGTTGGGTAAAGGTCTACATGAGATAAAAGATGGAGTAATCAACGTGAAAGCCTTCGATGGTTCTTAGAGGTCCACCATTGGTGAGATTATTCTATGCTTACAGATGGGACCAACATGGTTTGATGTCGATTTCCAGATGATAGATGTGCCAATGTCTTACAACTTGCTGCTGGGACGGCCTTGAATTCATGCTGCTGGGGCCGTAGCATCAACATTGCATCAAGCAATAAAATTCGAATGGAATCATCAGGAATTGATCATTCACGACGACGGTAGCAACCCCATATGCAGTCGTCAGACCATTCCGGCGATCAAGGGAAGAAGGAAGCTGGGTGGAGAGACTTACCACCACATTGAATGGGTCATTGCTATCGACAAAGATAAGTGGTGGGATAGAAAAATCGAGAGTATACTGAATTGGAGTGGGTACGAACTTGGCAAAGGGCTCGGCAAGAACCTCCAAGGAATCTCTAGGCCCATAAAACTCAAGAAACATGACACTACTTTCAGTCTGGGATATGATTACACTTGGGAAGAATTCAACAACTGATCGCCACCATAGCCCGGTCCTTTACTATCCACTGGAGCAACCAATATCGCATCTGGAGAAGACTTTCCAACCGGCTGATGTTATTTATGGGTCAGATGAAGAAGAGGCACTTGTAGCAGTAAAGAACTTGTTTCTAAAGGACAATGTTATGGACTGTTGTGTTATTCTCGAGGAGGAAGGGGAGGAAGGCCCTTCCATACAGGCCGTGAGCAGAGGCGCACACCTCAATAATTGGACCATCAGGACAACCAGATCCCAACGAGCCTCGGGGTAGCAAGGCTAAAACAAGCATCATTCACTGTTTTATTTCATTAAATGATTTTCTTTTCGCATTTTCAATTCCTGCAATAAGATCTTTGATGTTCAAAATAGTTATTCAATTTATCAAAAGCATCTTTGATTTTTCTAATGATTTAATATTTTGCTATCTCTCCTTACTTTACCAGTACAACATTACTATTACTTATCTTGATGAACCAATGACTGTGACATGCAATGAGACAACGCAATAAACAGATATTGATTTAGAGGAAGATGACATACCTGACGAGATTGTCAAAGAAGTTGAGAACTTTGAGAACATACCTAAGTCCAACCTGGACGAGACCAAAATTGTCAACCTGGGAGATGCAGAAAACATCAAGGAAACATGAATCAGCATTCACCTATCGCCATCATAGAAGAAAGAATATACAGAATTTCTGAAAGAGTATGAGGACATATTCGTCTGGTCGTATGATGACATGACTGGTGTAAGTATGTCCATTGTGGCTCACAAACTACCAATCGATCCAATGTGTTTACCGGTAAAGCAAAAGCTCAGAAAGTTCAAGCTTGATATGAGTCTGAAAATCAAGGAAGAAGTCACCAAGTAGGTCAAAGCTAAGGTTCTCAGGGTAGTAGAATACCCGACATAGTTAGCCAACATTGTGCCAGTGCCGAAGAAGGATGAGAAGGTCATAGTCTGTGTCGACTACCGGGATCTCAATCGAGCTAGTCCAAAAGACGACTTCCCTTTGCCGAATATACACATCTTGATTGACAATTGCGCCAAGCATGAATTAAGTCATTAGTAGATTACTTCGCTGGTTATCATCAGATCTAGATGGATGAAGAAGATGCTGAGAAAACGACTTTCATTACGCCGTGGGGAATGTACTGTTACAAGATGATGCCATTCGGCCTGAAGAATTCAGGGGCTACCTACATGAGGGCCATGACTACTATTTTCCATGATATGATACACAAAGAGATAGAGGTATATGTAGATTATGTTATTATCAAATCCAAGAAGGCCACTGACCACATGGAGATCTGAGGAAGTTCTTCAATAGACTGCGGAGGTACAACCTGAAACTGAACCCCGCAAAGTGCGCATTTAGGGTTCTTGCTGGGAAATTGCTTCGATTTATTGTAAGATGCCGAGGATTAGAACCGGACCCATCGAAAATCAAATCCATTCAAGAACTACCACCGCCAAAGAACAAGAAGGATGTGATGAGTTTCTTGAGAAGGCTTAACTACATCACCCGATTCATAGCACAGTTTACAGTTATCTGTGAGCCAATTTTTAAGATGTTAAAGAAGGACACCGCCACCAAATGGCCAATGACTGCCAGAAGGTCTTCGACAGAATCAAGGAGTACCTGTCAACACCACCAGTTTTAGTCCCGCCCGAGCCAGGTAGACCTCTATTACTCTACCTTCCAATGTTAGATGGAGCTTTCAGCTGCGTTCTGGGGCAGCATGATGAAACGGGGAGGAATGAGCAAGCCATTTATTACCTCAGTAAGAAGTTCACCCCGTACGGGGCCTAGTATTCTCTATTGGAACACATCTATTATGCTTTAACTTGGGTAGCTCAGAAGTTGAGACATTACTTCTGTGCCTATACTACATATCTCATATCGAGAATGGATCCTTTGAAGTACATCTTTCAGAAGCCCATGCCCACATGCAAGCTAGCCAGGTGGCAAATCCTACTGAGTGAGTTTGATATTGTTTACGTAAATCAGAAAGCGGTCAAGGGATAGGCACTAGCAGACCACCTTGCTGAAAACATCGTGGATGGAGGATACGAACCCCTGAAAAAGTATTTTCTTGATGAAGAGGTATAATTCATAGGAGAAGACATTGCGGAATCCTATGACGGTTGGAGAATGTTTTTCGATAGAGTAGCAAACTTCAAAGGAGTTGGCATAGGAGCAATTCTAGTATCAGAAACAGGTCAGCATTATCCGGTGTTTGCCAAACTCAGGTTCCCCTGCACGAACAATATGGCCGAGTATGAATCCTGGATCTTAGGGCTCAAAATGGCCATTGACATGAACGTTCAAGAGTTGCTAGTAATTGGAGATTCAGACATACTTATACATCAGGTACGAGAAGAATGGGCAAACAAGAACTCCAAGATACTTCCGTATCTGCATCATGTACAAGAATTGAGAAAGTGGTTCACGAAGACATAATTCCAGCATGTTCCCAAAATCCAGAATGAGTTTGCCGATGCATTGGCTATCCTATCATCTATTATACAACATCCAGACAAGAATTTCATTGATCAAATTCCGGTGAGAATCCATAATTAGCCAGTTTACTATGCCCATGTCAAAAAGGAAGCAGACGGAAAGCCTTGGTTTCATGATATCAAGGAATATCTGGCAAAAGGAGAGTACTCGGAGCTTGCAAATCCTACTTAGAAATGCACACTTCGGAGATTTTCCAACAACTTCTTTCATAGTGGAGGAATCCTGTATAGGAGGACTCTTGATTTGGGATTATTAAGATGTGTCGATGCAAAGGAAGCATCCAAGCTGCTAAAGGAAATTCATGTTGGGACCTGCGGTCCACATATGAACGGTTTTGTCTTAGCAAAGAAGATACTCTAGGCTGGTTACTTTTGGATGAATTAGGAAACAGACTGCATCCAGTATGTCCGAAAATGCCACCGCTGTCAGATACATACAGACTTGATAAATGTACCTCCAAACGAGCTTAACACAACAAGCTCACCGTGGCCATTCGTTGCCTGGGGAATGGATGTTATTGGACCAATCGAGCATGCCGCTTCCAACGGACACAGGTTTATCCTAGTAGCCATCGACTATTTCACCAAATGGGTCGAAGCAGCATCTTACAGAGCAGTAACTAAGAAATTCATGGCAGACATTGTCCGTGACCGCATTGTTTGTCAATTCGGAATTCTAGAGTCAATCATTACTAATAATAACACCAACCTCAACAACAACTTGATGAAAGCTATGTGTGAAACTTTCAAGATCAGACACAAGAATTCCATAGCCTAAAGGCCTCAAATGAAAGGCGCTGTAGAAGTTGCCAACAAGAATATCAAGAAGATATTGAGGAAAATGATGGAGAAACATAAGCAGTGGCACGAGAAGTTATCATTTGCTCTACTAGGGTATCGCACCACAGTCTGCACATCAACCGGGGCAACCCCTAGATGCTGGTTTATGGTACAGAGGTTGTTATTCCCGCTGAAGTAGAAATTCCTTCCCTAAGAATCATACAAAAAGCTGAGCTCGACGACGCGAAGTGGGTAAAAAGTCGTTATGAGCAACTAGCCCTTATAGACGAAAAGAGAATGAATGCAGTTTGCCATGGTCAACTCTATTAGAACAGAATGTCCAGAGCCTTCAACAAGAAAGTCAAACCAAGACAGTTCACACCGGGGCAGCTAGTGTTAAAGAAAATTTTTCTGCATCAAGGCGAAGCCAAAGGGAAGTTCTCTGCCAACTGGCAGGGTCCATACATGGTTCATCGGGTTCGGACAAAAGGAGCCCTCATACTTGCAGAAATGGACGAAGAAGTCTGGCCGAAGCCGATCAACATGTCTTATATGATATAAATTGAACTACGCCTGACCTGATTCCCGGTTAAGAGGGGATACGTAGGCAGCCCTATGGGTTCAGTCACAATTCAATAAAAATTCCAGTCCCCCCCCCCCCTTCGCAATTGGAAATTGGGGAAGAATTTTAAGGAGGACCCTCAAAGTTCCGAAGTAATTTTAGCCAATCGCCGCACAAGCAACAGTCAGAAACGTCAACCTATTAAACTAGGGAAGAATTTTGACGGGGACCCTCAAAATTCCATAGCTAGAGAGGTTGAAATGTCCTGAGCTATGTCGTAGTCGTCGGTTCATCTAAAAATTTATTTTAATTATACACTTATGTCATATCTTTACAAAATCATGCATGATTACTATTGAAACTACTTTGTTTAGCAGTGCTACCCCAATGATATAGACGATATCACCGGATCAAAGCCGAGCAGGTCAAGCAAATCCAGCGGGGATACTAACTAACCTTCCCACTTACAAAACTCACAATTTTTCTTTGGATGCAGGCACTAAAATCATTAAACATACTATACACCCATGAGTACGACACTCCGAACCTTTGCACTTTCCAACATTTGCCATCAACACACACAAGTAATGCTCTGTATTCATAATGCTCCTAGTAATCACAATGTCGCAATCGGCTATCAGCTAAGAAAATTTTACTATCATTCGTTATTTTATTTTCTTGTATAAGGCTACCATTCTGCCTTCCGAGACTAAACGTTGTCTCCATATGCATTCACATTTCATAAGACTACTATTCTGCCTTCCAATTTTCATAAGGCTATTATTCTTCCTTCCGAGACTAAATGTTGTCTCCATCTGCATTTGCATTGCATAAGGCTATTGTTCTGCCTTCCAATCTGCATAAGGCTACCATTCTGCCTTCTAAGGTTAATCTCTACCTCCATCTACATTCACATTGCCTAAGGCTACTATTCTGCCTTCCAATCTGCATAAGGCTACCATTCTGCCTTCCGAGGTTAAGCTCTACCTCCATCTGCATTCACATTGCATAAGGCTACTATTCTGCCTTCCAATTTGTATAACACTACTATTCTACCTTCCAAGACTAAATGTTGTCTCTATCTGCATTTGCATTGCATAAGGTTACTATTCTGCCTTCCAATTTGCATAAGTCTACTATTCTACCTTCCAATTTGCATAAGGCTACCATTCTGCCTTCTGAGGTTAAGCTCTACCTCCATCTGCATTTGCACCTTTGTATAAGGCTACTATTCTGCCTTCCAATTTGCATAAGGCTACCATTCTGCCTTCCGAGGTTAAGCTCTACCTCCATCTGCATTCGCACCTTTGCATAAGGCTATCTTTCTGCCTTTCGAGGCTAAGCTCCGCCTCCCATTTTCTTCGAAATTAAGCACTATCTCAAGTACTATTTATTTTGCTTTTCCTACGGGCTAAGCTCTGCCCTTCAAATCGAAAGACTAAGCTCTGTCTTGTCCATATCATATTACTGCATCTTTCATGGGCTGAAATATCACAAATTCGTCCAAAGGCATCATCATTTGGGGCACCATCTTCATGGCCCGAGAACACCCTGTCATGGCCTGAGGATCTCTTTGAATCTTTCTCATATCATTATTCAAAGGTTTCATGGTTCAGAGGCACTATCCTCATAGCCCGAGAGCATCATTCCATGGCCTGCGAGTCCTTTATCATACGCTTCATGGCCCAGGACATCATCCTAACCATCCAAAGACAACATTCATGGTCCGACGAGAATTTACATCCTATTTAAATTTATGCATAGTATACGCTTGTATTGTTTCTAATTGTAGGTAAACCGGCGAGCAACGACCATCTCGGCAGGAGCGATCTCGCTCCAGCTCCCACATCCATATCAGACCTAACCATTCCCGTAAACCGCTCACTCACCCGGCCCTAGACGTTGCGTCTGTTCTTAAAAGTTTCCATCGGCATACTACGCCGACGGATCCTAAACTACATACGGCCTGATTCCTGTAAAACCAGGGATATGTAGGCAGCTCAGAAGCCAGGGTGCAGCCTAAATCTTCTTCAAACTATTTCGCTCGGTCAAAATTGGCCATCATATCTTTACCCGACAACTCTTTCATCCTTCCCGGGTAAAGAGAGGCAGTTGTTGATATCTAATTATTCTCTATATATTTTCAATATGAAAAATAATTTCAAAATAGCATATAAGTATGTCTTAGTGTTTTATTATTTTTTCCATAATTTTTAAGGTTTTTAAATTGATTTAATTCCTTTTTATCCATAAAATCCCCAATAATTTTTCCAAAATTATTATTTTTGATAATTCATCTATTGGATTTTTATATTTATGCCAAAATATAATTAAATTAATTTTTACATATTTTTACAATTTTATTTATTATTTTTTAAAGCTAAATTGCACATAATTATAATATTAGCGCTTTTAAGGTTTAATTAGGTTTATATTCATAAAATTGGGTCAGGTATTTTTAAATTTTTAATTATATGTTATAAATCATTCTAGACCTTTCAATTTAGTTTTCAGAAACTATTTACTATTTTTATAAATTTAAAAAAGGGAAAACTAGCTATTTAAATAACAGACCCTTTTGTATTTCAATTCTAGCCCAAATTGGACCCCAATTCCCCCAACCCAATTTTAATTTTAACCCGACCCTAACCTTTTTAAACCCTACCCAAACTCGGATCCCTACCTACCTCTTTTAATCTAGGTCGTTGATCATTTAGATCAACGACCACCGCTTACCCTTGTCTTTTTTAACCCAAACGACCACCCTAACCTAAATCATTCTCACCAATTCACCGCCCTTGAATCCTTTCCTCTCCAACACTCTCTGCAACTTCACTCAAACCCTAGCCGCCGCCACCCTAATCCCCTTCAACCCCCACCCAATCCATGGATTCTCATGGTTATTTGAGGCGTGTACTTGTCTCCTACGTCTCTTGGAGGCCCGCTTGTGTGATTCCATGAATATATCTCGAAGAAATATGGTCCAGTCCTTGCCGAACTTCTATCCAGGGTCCTTTTCCGGCCATCCATGGCTTGCTCGAGTCAGACCCATGACTTTTCCGGCTAAAACCGGTAACGATCTATTATTTTCTTGTCCTCTCTGGGTTCTCTGAAACCCTAGTTCTTGAGATCTTTTACTTTTCTTTAAGATCTGTCCTCGATCTAGGTGAATCCATAGGTTTTAACCGATCTTTTCTTCGTCTCTTTTATTTCTTTGAAAAACCTAGCTAAGACCCTCTGATCTTTTTAGATCTGTGATGGATCTATAGGATTCTTAAGGTTTTAACTTGTTTGCCTAAAAATGTTTCTCCAATTTCAAACAGTTCTCTATTTTTTCAAACTAGGGTTTCAAAACCCTTTTTGCAAGAACGACTTCTTTCTGGTTACTGTGATTTTAGTATGTTTAAACGTTACCTGAGCCTTTCCTTTTTTGCTAGATTCATTTTTTTGTCAAGGAACTCTAATACTTATGGGTTTAATTCGAAGTTTGAATTTGTTTGCAGTATGTTTACATGATTATTATGAACCTTCTGGGCTCTATGTGTGTTCTATGTGCTCTTGTGCTTCTCGTTTTGATTTTTTCTCAAGGTTTCTTTGATTTATAGGTCCGACCATTTGTTTTACTAATTGCTCACACAATTTATGGTGATTATGTATGATCTCCAAATGTCTACACCCTTGATTCTGTGTATTTTCCTTGTAACTCTATACTGATTTTCAAAAATTGATTCCTTACTTTTGTGATACTTTCCTTGGATAGTATTGATTCCCTATGATTTTCAATCTCATCCATGTTTCTTTGAACCAATTTTCGAAAATCAATTTGTAATCTGCTTGTTTATGTGCACAATATACTGTTATTGTACTTTACTTACTTGAAAATATTCTGTACTTAGTCCCTATTACATGCATCATGCTTTTACTATTCCTATTATAGCAAAATCAGTCTTGCAAATTATTTTCCTTATTTGATACAGGTTGTACCCATTTGAACTATGACTCCCTAATTAAAGGGAGTTCGGGTCTTTAATTGATTCTAGTATGTATTATTTCTATAATTATGATGAGTCAATACTTGTTACCTTATTTTCCACTTACTTTCAAAGCTATAAATACCTTAATGCTTTCATTAACAAGACTCGAACAAATATAGTTCAGAACACACACTTTCACACTCAAACTCTCTCTTCTTTCTCTGCTATTTGTGCTACTGTTTGTCTAGCCGGCTGAAAGCCAAGGCTGGACTTTGGAACCCTGATTGCTTTTCTGTTCTGCACTTTTCTTCTTTGACTGGTATGTCCTAGTTTAAATTTAAAGCTCCAACAACAACATGCTTCCTTATTTGTTTCAGCTTCTTTCATTTTTGGTCTACTTCTGCTTGTGGTTCTGTTAAGATACATAACCAACATGCTGTAATATGTCCCCCTAGATTAATGCACTCCCCTGTGTGTATTTTAAGGCCTACTTTGTCAATAACTTATTGTGTACTTGCTATCTTATGAATCCCAAACCCCTATCTCATCCATGTGTTTGTGTTCTTTAGGTTGGTTTGTGATTATGCCAGTATCAGCTATTGTTGTGCATGTCCAAACCAGACCCTTTCTGGGGTCATATGCTTACAAACAAGTATCTGTGTCCCCAAAATTCCTTGACTCCCCATCTATGACTACTGATTCTGTGTGTGATCCCATCTTAAGGGGTTTTGAATTTTGTTTACTACTACCACTGCTTTTAATCATCTTTGTTACTGATTGCTTTCAAAAAAATGGATTTGACAGTCCAGTTTTTACACAAACTCTTTTTCAAACTATGTCAAGCACTCTCACATATACTCTTAGAATACTAGGTTTTGCCCCTCTTGTGTGATCCTTGCCTTGGGACCTTTGAGCTCCCTCTAAACTTGGACACATAAGAGTTGGTCCTTTCACACTGCACTTACTCTTGATTACGCAATCTGGGTGTGAGCACTGCCAGGGACCCCTTGAGGTCCTTAGGGAACTCTGACACACCCAGGTATGAGAAAGGCTTTGGAACAATAATGGTATTGAAGTGGTTTATTACACAACTCAGAGAGGAAGTCAGGATCAAGCTTCCTATGGTTGTAACTTCTTATTTTTGCACTTCTGTTGTAATTCAACCATTTGGTCTGTAATAATTTGTAAATAATTATGGGGTTGGCTAGTGAAAAGGGAAGGAGTGACTAGGCATGCTTTAGCTATCAAAAGAGTAGAAAACATGTTATAGGTTTATATTCCTACTTGCGCAATATGAACCATACTTAGGATTCATTTCATGCATTAGAGATCATGTTCCCTAGGACTACACTTACTGTTCTCAGCATGCTCATTTCACTATCATATCACTTAGAAAATCTTGCGTTAAATGTGTTAATAACATGTGTTTTCTGCGATCATGTTCCTACTGCCATGCACACTTAGAGATCCTGTTTTAGGCTTAAACAACACCAACAAACATATCATCTCTGCATATTCTAGTAATCATGTTTTAAACTCTATAATATTTGTGCATATAGAAATCCTGCTTAGGATTCTGCATATACATCATTCTGCATATCTGTACATTAGATTCCATGTCTTTAGGATTTTATTCGCTGAAGCACGCTTAGGATAACTATGAATACATAAAAGGAATAAAATAATTTTACTTAGTCTTTACAATTAACTGGCAATAATTCTGTGTTGAACACCTAGAACAACATGCTTTAGGCAATAAAAGTAATCTCCAAATTATTTTAGCAATTCTGAATAACTACTGCATTGTTTTACACCTAGGCAAGCCTTAGGTAATCACTTAAATAAAACTGGAACTGCCTTTGTTTAATTATCAACTGCTACAACCATCAGGCAAGTCTCATTCAGACTTCTTTTTTGAGTTATATAATGAATCTGGTTCTGACTTAAACACCCTGCTTTTTTATTCTAAATTCAGACCTTAACTGTGTATAAGTCGTGTTGTCTATGTGCACTGTTTGCGGAGGTATAACTGAGCCTTCTATTTGCTTATATGTTTCCCCCTAATTGCAGTCTTATATGTTTTGTATGTCGCTTTAGCATTTTTGCCTTTAAACCTAAAGGTCAGCCTAGAACCTACTTCTTATAGGAATAAGAGTCCTAAATTCCTCTGGGACTGATAGGAATGGGACGGGTAACAACATGCAATAGTGGTCGAGACCAACACTCGCTTTAATTACCTTAACGGGGCGGGAAAGGGTGGATATGGATATGATGACTGGTGCACTAATACCATGTGTATCCCTTATTCTGAGGAGTGTCATACCGGGTATTGCATTGATGTGATCCATATTACAAATAAACCTAGGACACCTTTTTTTATAAGTATGCTTAGATATAACTCTTCTCAAAACCTTCCTTTCAATAATTGTTTTCAAACACTTGTGTACTTAAATCCCCTATTACTTGAGCCTTACTTGTTTATTTTCTAATTGCACAAATTCACAAAAACTATCTGACCATGAACCACACTAGTAGATCTTGAGGGGTGCCTAACACCTTCCCCTTGGGATAATTTTAAGCCTTTACCCTACCTCAGGTTATTAAACATAGTTGTAGTTGAACCTCATATGTGCCCTAACACACCTTAAAATCGTTAGGTGGCGACTCTTCAAATACCCAATTCCCAAAAGGAAATGAGTCATTACACCCCATGAACGTCGAAACCCGGACTCCTTTCTGCGAAGGGAGAAAAAGGGGCGCAACACCCGCCAGTTGGGTAGTTCAACCAATTGTTGCGGCATAGGCCGGTGATAGACCCGCCATGTCTTCTGAGGCCATATTGAAGTTGGATAAGTTCCAAGCTCTTTCCTGTTCATTTTAGTGGTGCATCTTCTGAGGACCCACATGATTACCTGGATTGTTGCCACAAGGTGTTGCGCAATATAGGTATAGTTGAGACCAATGAGGTCGATTTTGCAACATTTCAGATGACTGGTTCCTCCAGGAGATGGTGGAGGGTTTATATGTTGATTAGAACAGGTCGTTCGCCTACACTTACCTGGGATCAGTTCTCACATCTATTTCTAGATAAGTTCATTCCGGTCACCTTGAGAGAGGAGTACCGCAGTCAGTTTGAGCGTCTTCAGCAGGGTAGTATGATTGTTTTCCAGTATGAGACTCGATTTGGGAACCTAGATTTCCATGCCACCATCTTGCTTCCTACTTCAAGGGAGAGAGAGAGGAGTTTTATTGATGGGATAACTTTCACTATCAGGCTACAGATGGCCAAGGAGACTGGAAACGATATTTCTTTCTAGGCGGCTGTAGATATTCCTAGACAGATCGAGATGGTTCGTGCTCCAGAGAGGGGGCAGTGTCTAATAAGAAGCCTCATCATTTTGGTGGTTTCAGTGGTGCCTAATCTGGAGGCATGGGTTCTTTTGGTAGGGGCCATCCTCCCAGGCTAGTTCAGTCAGCACTTCAGGCATCTCACAATTCTTCAAGGAGTCGTGGTCCTTATGTGCCTTACTCTAGGCAACCAATATATAGTGCATCAGCAGCTCCTATCAGTGGGCCTCCAATTCAGAGCTATCACCGTGGTTATCCAACCCGTTCGAGTCAGCTTCACCTTCAGCAGCCACAACAGCATGATGGGTGTTTTGAGTTTAAAGATAGTGGTCATATTAGGAGATTCTGTCCGAGATTATTGGGCGGCATACCACATCAGAGTTCTCGTGCCATGGTCCCGGCACTGGTTTCCCCACTTTCCGCTCAACTAGCTAGAGGCAGGGGTCAGGCAACCAGAGGTAGAGGTCAGGCTGTTAGAGGTAGAGGCCAAACCGTTAGAGGTGGAGACCATCCATTTAAAAGCCATCCCAGAGATGTAGTCAGAGTGGTGGGGCCCAACCCTAATTTTATGCTTTCCCAGCTAGGCCTGAGGCCGAGTCATTTGATGTCGTTATCACTAGGGGTGGGCATTCAGTATTTCAGTTCGGTATTTAAGAATTTCGGTTCGGTATTTCGGTATTTGCTTTATCAATTGTGTATACTAAATACCGTACCAAAATATTTCGGTACGGTTTGGCATTTCTTATTTTGGTTCGGTACGGTTTCGGTTTAAACCAAATCTTCACTATCTCCCCCACTTTATTAACTAATGTAATCCATGTTGATCATAGTGCTAAACTGATTTATCACTGGTAAACTGATTTAGATAAGGCAATTCAAATTCGAGGACCCTTATTTGCTTCCAAAAATATAGCAATGAATATATACTATGAAAGTTATCTAACTTAATTTGAGTTCATTTCATATTGGCACATTCTAAGTTACATACAATGTATTATTTTAAAGATGAAAGCTATCTATAATTGTGAGACTCACTTAGCGGAAAGGAGGATTGAATACAAAAAATAATTCCCTTAATGAATTGAGCAACCTCTCAGCTGCACATGCTTCTTGCAAAGCATCAGTTGCTGCAAAGAGAGCAATTTACTATTTTGCATGGCATAACTAGAAGATAGGGGTAAGAATTCTGAAGAGAAGTTGAAATAAAACTATTTTGTCAATGATGAGGATACTACTAAGAGGACATTGTTGCCTCAATGTGTATTTGTTTCGCAAAAATGATGTTATTGTCGTCATGTGACGCTGATTTACATATGATGTCTTGATTCTCTTTCCCCTCTTTCAAGCTTCTATATCTTCTTGAGTGCTATGGACTATTGGAGGAGAATTAATGTCCATTTCTCAATGTAAGAGCTCTTTCTTGATCGCAGAAGAACAATCTTAAATAACTTGTGAGTAGCGGCCATGCGTTTGTATTCCTAGTTATTTACTTGAATGAAGCCATTTATGGATCCATTCAAGGTTCAAGCAGGGAGGCTCACTCATACAAGCAGCTTGGAAGTTGGCAGAGCTAAGAAATTTGATAAAGACTACAAGTAGGGGTGAAAGTGGACCAGTTTCTTGCTAAGAGGTAGTGATAATTATAAAAAGAAAATTGAGATCGCTAGCTATGAAGTGTTGTTTGAGCGATCGACAAACAAGTACTCATTTGCTGAAGCAGCAAAAACACAACAGCAAGATGAATACAACCTTTCTCCATTACACTAAACTATTTTGGTATTTCGGTATACCGAAATATCAAAAATCCAATACCGTATACCGAACGTAATTACCGAAATACCGAAATGTTTGTACCAAATAAACTGAAATACCGAATAAACCGAAATCAAAATACCAAATTAATTCCGTTCGGAATTTTTTTGGATTTTATGCCCACCCCTAGTTATCACAAGTATTGTTCCAGTTTGCCATAGAGATGCTTCAATTCTATTTGATCTGGGGTCTACTTATTCCTACGTGCCATCCTATTTTGTTTCATATCTAGTTATGCCTCGTGATTCTTTGAATGCTCCTGCGTATATGTCTATGCATGTGGGATATTCTATTATTGTAGATCGCGTCTATCACTCGTGTGTGATTACTATTGGGAGTCTTGAGACTAACATAAATCTCATACTTTTTGATATGGTAGATTTTGATATTATCTTAGGTATGGATTGGTTGTCACCTTATCATGATATATTGGACTGTCATGCCAAGATGGTGACCTTAGCCATGCGGGGGTTGCCTCATTTAGAGCGGAGAGAGACTCCTGGCCATTCTACCAGCTGGGTTATTTCTTATGTGAAGGCTCAGCGTATAGTCGAGAAGGGGTGTCTAGCTTATTTGGCTTATATTCGCGATTCTAATGCAAAAGTTCCTTCCATGGATTAAGTCCCAATTGTTCGTGAGTTTCTAAAGGTATTTCCTGTAGATCTGGCGGGGACGACACCCGACAAATATATTGACTTCTGTATTGATTTGGCTCTAGGCACTTAGCCCATTTCTATTCCACCATACTATATGTCCCCATCGGAGTTGAAGGAATTTAAGGAGCAGTTGCAAGATCTGTTGGATAAGGGATTCATTAGGCCTAGTGTCTCACTCTAAGGTACACCTGTGTTGTTCGTGAAGAAGAAAGATGGGTCGATGAGGATGTATATAGATTATTGGTAGTTGAACAAAGTCACTATCAAGAACAAGTATCTGTTGCCGAGGATTGATAATTTATTTGATTAGTTTCAGGGTGCCAAGGTGTTTTCGAAGATTGATTTGAGGTCTGGCTACCATCAGTTGAAGAATAGGGCATCCGATGTCCCTAAGACGGCTTTCCAGACTCGATATGGGCATTATGAGTTCTTAATGATGTCATTTGGGTTGACAAATGCCCCAGCAACATTTATGGATTTGATGAACCGGGTGTTCAAGACTTATTTGGATTCTTTTGTGATTGTATTCATTGATGATATCTTGATCTATTCCCGCAGTCGAGAGGAGCATAAGAAACATCTTCGGATTATACTTCAGACTTTGAGAGATAGCCAGTTATATGCCAAGTTTTCAAAGTGTGAGTTTTGGTTAGACTCAGTCATCTTTTTTGGGCATGTCATATCGGCAGAAGTCATAAAAATAGATCCTAAGAAGATTGAGGCAGTTCAAAACTGGCTTAGACCTACTTGAGCTACTAAGATCCGGAGTTTTCTGGGTTTGGCGAGTTATTATTGCCAGTTCGTGGAGGGGTTTGCATCCATAGAAACCTCATTGACTAGATTGACCCAAAAGGGTACCCCATTCAGATGGTCGGATGAGTGTGAGTTGAGCTTTCAGAAGCTCAAGACTGCTTTGACTACGGTGCTAGTGTTGGTATTGCCCATAGGTTCAGGATCCTACATGGTGCATTATGATGCATCTTGTATTGGGCTCGGTGTTGTATTGATATAGGATGGCAGGGTGATTGTGTACGTGTCGCGGAAATTAAAGGTTCATGAGAAGAATTATCATGTTCATGACTTGGAGTTGGTATCCATTTTTCATGCACTGAAGATTTGGAGGCACTATCTTTACGGCGTGTCGTGTGAGGTATTCACGGATCATCAAAGTCTGCAGTATTTGTTCAAGCAAAAGGATCATAACTTGAGGAAGAGGAGGTGGTTGGAGCTGTTGAAAGACTATGGTATCACCATTTTGTATCATCCCCAGAAGGCCAATATGGTGGTCGATGCCTTGAGTGGAAAGGCTGTGAGTATGGGTAGCCTTGCGTATATTCCAGTTGGTGAGAGGCCAATTGCAGTAGAGGTTCAGGCTTTGGCCAATCAGTTCGCAAGGTTAGATGTTTCGGAGCCCAGTAGTGTTAGTGTTCTAGCTTGCACAGCCTCTCGGTCTTCCTTATATGAGTGCATCAGAGAGCATTAGTATGATGGACCCTATTTGCTTGTCCTTAAGGACATGGTGCGGCACGATGGTGCCAATCAGGTTGCTGTTGGAGATGATGGGGTTTTACGAATGTAAGGTCGTATTTGTGTTTCCTATGTGATGGGCTTCGTGAGTTGATTCTTAAAAAGGCCCACAGTTTCTGGTATTCTATCCACCCGGGTGCCGCAAAAATGTATCAGCATTTGCGACAATATTAATGGTGGAGGAGGATGAAGAAGGATATAGTTGCATATGTAGCTCGGTTTCTAAATTATCAGCAAGTAAAGTACGAGCTTCGCCTGGTGGTTTGATTTAGAGGCTAGAGATTCCTGAGTGGAAGTGGGAGTGTATCACTATGGATTTTGCTATTGGACTCCCACAGACTCAAAAGAAGTTTGACGCGGTATGGGTCATTGTAGACAGGTTGACCAAGTTGGCACATTTCATTCCAGTGACAGTTACCTATTCTTCAGAGCAATTAGCTGAGATCTATATCTGCGAGATCATCCATCTTCACAGTGTGCCTGTACCTATCTTTTTTTATCAAGGTACGCACTCCTAGAGGGTTGTACAACATAAGTTGGGCATGTGGGTTTGAGTTGAGTACAATATTTCACCCCTAGTTAGACCGTCAGTCCGAGCGCAATATTCAGATATTGGAGGATATGCTTCGCGCTTGCATTATGGATTTCAGGGGTTCTTGGGATCAATTCTTGTCGCTTGCGGAGTTTGCCTACAATAACAGATACTAGTCGAGCATTCAGATGGCTTCCTATGAGGCGTTATACGGGAGTCGATAATGTTTGCCAAATAAATGGTTCGAACCCGAAGAGGCTCGATTGTTGGGTACCGATTTGGTACAGGATGCCTTGGATAAGGTCAATATTATTCAGGATCGACTTCGCACCGCTCAATCTAGGCAGAAGAGTTATGCTGACCCTAGAGTTCATGATGTTGCATTCATGGTTGGAAAGAGGGTTTTGCTCGAGGTTTCATCCATGAAAGCTGTGATGAGGTTCGGAAAGAAGGGCAAGTTGAGCACTAAGTATATCGAACCCTTTAAGATTCTTCAGAGAGTGGGTGAGGTGGCCTATAAACTCGCATTGCCACCTATTTTATCAGCAGTTCATCAGGTGTTCCATGTGTCCATGCTCCAAAAGTATCACGATAATTTGCATATGTGTTAGATTTCAGCTCAGTCCAATAGGACAAGGATTTGACTTTTGAGGAGGAGCTAGTGGCAATTCTAGCCCGGCAAGTTCGGCAATTGAGGTATAAGGGTTATCCTTCAGTTCGAGTGCAGTGAAGAGGTCAACCGATTGAGGCAGCCATGTGGGAGTCCGAGTCGGACATGGGGACGAACGTTTTTACACACCTTTTTACCAGTCCAGATACCTTTCTATGTCTGTTCGAAGACGAACGTTTGTTTTAGAGGTGGATAATGTGATGACCCGATAGGTGATTTATAGTTTTACCTTTCATTTCTATGTTCCGAGACCTCAAATAGCTTCATTGAGCCTTCCTCAATTTGCGTGCATATATGTAGGTTGACTTTATTGCTACCGGATTCAAATTTTGGTTCCGGAACTTATTATAGGTTCATTTAAGCATTTATGACTTATCTGCAAAATTTGGTGCAAAATAGCGTTGATTAGGCATGATTCGGACGTCCGATTGTAAAGTTTCATGTTCTTGAGTTTCTTTGAAAATTCCATTCGTTTTGTTATCTGATTCGTAGTCGTAGGTGTTATTTTTGTATTTTGATCACGCGAGCAAGGTCGTATGATGTTATACACTTGTGTGTATATTTGGTTTGGAGCCCCGAGGGCTCGAGTGAGTTTCGGACGCGTGGAGGAGTGTTTGAAAGAGTTAGAATTTTTTCTGGTTTGTGCACATGCGTCAAACCTCGGAATTGCGAGGTCAGGATAGTATTTGCGATAGTAGAGGGGCCCTGTCAGGTTCGCATTTGCGAATAATTTCTTCGCATTTGCGAAAGGGTGCTGGGGTGGGCTAGTTTGCATTTGTGATCAAATGGTCGCATTTGCAGTTGTCCAGTGTTCGCAATTGCGATGAAAGCAGAGATGGTGTGTCTTTGCATTTGCGAAGGGTTTCTAGTATTTGTGGGGTTCGAATTTGCGAACCCCATGTCGCATTTGCGACATCTGCGCCTGGACAAAAAGAGGGAAAGACGGGATTTGACTCATTTTTTACAAACTCTCAACCTTAAATACCTTGGAGGCGATTTTTCCAAGAGATTTTCTTCCTAAATTCAATGGTAAGTGGCTTTAATCTACTTCCTTTCAATTACCCATTACATTTCATAAGTTTTCAACATCAAATCTAGGATTTTTATGGTAGAAATTAGAGATTTGGGTAGAATTAAGAATTTTTGTAAATTTGGGATTTAGACCTCAAATTTGAGGTCGGATTTTAAAACTAATTACATAATCGAGCTCGGAGGTGAATGGATAATCGGGTTTTAATCCGAATCTCGGGTTTGACCAAGCAAGCTCAGGGTTGACTTTTTTTACTTTTGAGAAAAGTGTAAAGATCTTAGCTTTACGTATTGTAATTCTATTTTGGTTAGAGGAAAGGTCCCGATTGAGCTTTCTGGTTGTACCGATTTCGAGGATTGAGTTATTTTCATATGTTAATTATGTTCCTTTCTCGTGTTATTATTATACTGCATACAAGTTATTGTAAGTGACCTGCCTTAGCCTCGTCACTACTTCGTCGAAGTTAGCCTCGACATTTATAGAATACATGGGGTTGGTAGTACTCATAATATACTCTGCACTTCTTGTACAGATTTTAGAGTCAGTCCTAGCGGCGGTCAGTAGATTGCTCGGATTGATTGTCGGTCCTGAAGTCCTCTTCTATCTTATTCTAGTTGTTTATTTCATTTCAGACAGTTTTACTTTCATTCAGACCATTTTCTTTATTATTCTAGTTGCTCGTGCACTTGTGACACAAGTTTTGGGATTGTATCTAGATATTGCTATTGTTATGTGTTTTCTCATTCTATTTTAGTTTTATTTCAGTTTATTCAATTTACCCGGTATCAATTAATTTGAATTGTTAAAAATGGCTAAAAATGATTCTAACCTTTGCTTGTCTAGCAAGTAAAATGTTAGGCGTCATCATGGCCCCGAGGATGAGAATTTAAGATCGTGACATAAATGTGTAAATACAAAACAAATATCTTACATTTATTAATTTGTCACAATCCAATTATTTAATTTGTGATGGCAATTAACGTAACTCGTTATGTGAACCAATCATACATTTAACCACGATACAAGACATCATATCATAATAGTGTATACCAGGATAATATAAATAAGATAACACTAAGTCGAATACAACGTCGAAATAGCTTACAACCCTCAGATACGTGTAAAATTTGTCATGAGCGTCTAAAGGAACAATATTATGTTGTCTCAAAATACAAATAATGTCTGAAGTAATAAACATGATTGAAAGATAGAAGGTGAGTCCAATGTGCTGCGATTAAGGCCAAGAAGTTCACCACTGAGTCTCCAAACAGCTCCTAGACTTCCTCATGAACTCCGCTGGTAAGGGTCAAAATCTGTACATAAAATGCAAAAGTATAGTATGAGTACATAAATCAGTAGCGAGGGTTCATATAAAAAATATTCACTTTATAAGCTTGGTGTAATTCATATATACAATATATAGTAATAGAAATATAGCACAGAAACATCGTAACTGAATATATATGCACAGATACAAATGTAATGCACCAACTAGAGCTTGACATTATTAATGCATGACAAATACTCTACCTTTATCTTCAACCGGCACTCCATCACTCCATGCGCTCTAATGGTAATCAGGCGATGTGGTGACTCATGCGAAACAGGTCCATAACTACATGCAACATTAAACCGCATAGCCAATTCACATAAATATCATAATTCACACAGGCAACTCATGTGTAGGGGTGGCAAAATAGTTAAAAAAAATAGTCAACCACCCGTATTATCCACTAAAAAATGGGTTGGATAATGAACTTTTTAAAAACGGGTCAAATATGGATAAGAACAATATTATCCATTTAGAAAATGGATAACCAATGGGTAACCAATAGATAACCAAATGGTCTAACTTTTATATTTGTAAAGCCTTAAATTGGGGGTTCCTCAAGTTAGGGAGACTAAGAATTCTCTCAAAAGTGATCATATGCAAGAAGTCATGGATAATATGGTTATCCATATTATCCGTCGGTTAATCCGTTTTTATCCGTATTAAATATGAGTCGGGTCAAATAATTGATCCATTTTTTCATTACCCATTTTCGACCTGAACCATATCCGACCAGACCCGTCCGTTTGTCACTCCTACTCACATGCTATAATCACAATCAAATATGAAGTCTTATATGCAACTTATAATGTATATGTACAATGGGGCCTCACGGTCCCGGGCTTCGTGGGCTCAACGGGTGGAACCAGCCCGTGACGGGCCTAAGCCCATATGGTCCTGTGCTAAACGGGCCGGGCTCGTGGGCTTAACGGGCCTAACGGGCTTTTTTATTTCTGGACTTTTTTTTTAATTTTTTTTGTTTAAGGCAATTTCTTGTAAACCATATCATGGCTATATAAAAAATATATATGTAGTATATATGTAGAAATCTAATTATTAAAGTGCTTGACGAAAAAGTAAAATAACAAAACAAATTGCCACGCATAATAAATTAATAAGAAAGTATAACATGAAGCATAAATACGTCTAATAATTTTAAAATAACACAAATTGTTGAAAAATCTTAAAGACGAATTTGCGGATAAATACCATCAACACAATACGTTATATGTCTCCTTAAAATGTCTGTGGTACACCCTGAACGAAAATTTAAGACTCTTTCACAGTTCTTGCACTTTAATATTTGGCTTTCTTCATTTTCTTCAAGCACTTCATAGTAGTGCGAAACAAATAAGCGCACTCTTTCCGAACGAGGCATGATGTAACTTGAAAATTAAGATTGAGACCCGAAGTCTTGAAAATTGGAGATTGAGAGATTGAGAGAAATTTAGATTGAGAAATGAGTATTGAGTATTGAAATGAAGAAGAGGGAGGGGGTATTTATAGTGTTAGAGAAGGTTAGTTTTGTAAATTGAAAAAAAATGGTTATTTGTGCAATATGGTCGTTGGTGGTCATTGGGGGTGGGGCCCTCATTTTGAATTTTGAAAAATCTTGTTTTGTAGTATATATAGTATACTAGTATAGTATATATATATATATATATATATATATATATATATATATATATATATATACTAGTCCTAGTATACTATATATAGTATGTTATGTATATATATTTCCAAATATAATTTCTTATAATGTTTTGCAGTATATATATATATATATATATAGTATATATATATAGATTTTCTTGTAGTATATATTGTATGTTATGTATATATATTACCTTATATATTTTCTTGTAGTATATATTGTATGTTATGTATATATATTCCCTTATATATTTTCTTGTAGTATATATTGTATGTTATGTATATATATTATAGCTTATAAATAATTGCAAGTTAAAGACAAAAAAATATTGCAAAAAGATATTCAAGGGCATGTCTTATAATTTTTATTACCAAAAATGGCATATCTTTCTTAGTCTTCCTCCCCCAATGGAATGAGCACAACAAGGTACTAATACCACCATTAAAAGGGAAAAAACTAAAAGAAGATGTGCCAAAGTACAAGTTACACCATAATCTACATTGTATCTCTAACAAATCTCATAAATCCTTCAAGGTTCGGAGGAGGTTGCGTTGGTGGTGGTGGAAAAGAAGCTTGTTCATCACCACTTCCGGGCGAAGCAGCATCCTCCGCAAGTTCCGCCATCATTTCCTCGTAAGCTTCATCTATCGCCGGTTGTGATTCCGCAATTCCAAAGTTTCTTCTTTCCGAGCGGATCCAATCTCTGAACAGTACAGATTTTTCCAAGCTCTCCCTCATAGACGCTCTATGATCACCTATTTGAAGTCTTGCTTGACTGAAAGCGCTCTCTAAACTTTCATACATACAATTCCATCTAGTCGGGTAAGTTTTAGGAACCTTTCTTTCTCTAAGGCCATATTCATCACATTTTTTAAAATATTCTCTTAGTCTACTTCTACGGTTTGAATAAAAAAGCCAATTAAGAGCCATTCTAACCTTTTCAATTTCTAAATTTAAAATTCGCATACCATCACCGACAATTAAATGATAAATATGACAAATACATCTAACATGGAATATATTCCTAAATGCAGGATTTAGTGTTGTTGTAAGTATGCCTATAGCACTAGTGTTACTAGAAGCATTATCCATAGAAATTGCCATTATTTTATCTCTAAAGCAAAAATATCTACAAATATCTGCAACAGTGTTAGCTATAAACTTACCTGTGTGACATGAATTAATTATTCTATACGCAATAATGCGTTTTTGCATTGTCCACTCCTCATCTATCCAATGACTTGTAACAGTTAGATAATCACAATCATTACCACTTCTACCAATATCAGTAGTAATAGAAATCCGATTAGTTATATGAGTAAATAAATACCGCAAATATTGTTCATATTCATGTTTATATTTATAAATATCGCTCTTAACTGTTGCGCGAGGCCAACCTTTATAAGTAGGATTAAAAACTCTTCTAATATAATGCAGTTGAACTAGATTTGAACCTGTACTAGGGCTATCCGCAGAATCTACACGTGTCCCCTCTAGCTCGCTTTCATTTGTAAATATCTAACTTTATCTCTAGGGTGTGTTTTTATGTGCCTAGTCAAACTACTCGTGCCGCTACGGTCTCCAGTATATTTATGCGCCAGTAATTTCCCACATGTTTTACACTTAGCCTTATTTTGTTCTCTTACTTGAGTAAAAAAATTCCAAACATGATGTTTCTAGGCGTTTAGGAGGTTGTCTATTAAAACTAGGGGTTTCTACAGGTGGGTCGGGCGGTACATCAATTGGGTTATTAAAAGGACTAGTAGGTATATCATCTAAATCCGGTTGGGTTTCATCTTATTCCTCATTTTCCTCATCATTTTCAAAGATAGTTTGATTAGGATAAAGAGCATTCATAGTTTCATCATCTAAATTTTTACCTGGTGCAACATTATGCCAAAATTGACTATCGAAAAATTGAAAACAGTGGTTATCACTATCAAGAATAATAGGAGCAGCAGGACGTCTACCAGGTTTGGGTCGGAGAGCCGGGGGAAGGGTAGTAAGCTGGCCACTACTTTCACCATTTTTAGCTTTTCCCTTACCACCAAACATTTTTATCAAAGATGTCATATTAATTACAATTGTGCAAACTAAAACACACAAAAATATACTCTTAAAACTTAAGAGTTGAAACGAGTTTATCGAATTGCCGAACAACTTCTTGAAAATTGAAAATCGTTGAAGACTTGAATACTTCAATTCACCAACTTCACAACTTTTCACGAAATTTCAACAATAAAATAAGCAATTATAGTAGAGAGATTGAGAGAGGTTGATGAATTGGTGAGTAAAAATGAAAGAATGAGGGGGTATTTATAATTGAGAATTGGGATAAAGTGTAATTATATAAAGTTTGGGGGCCAAATGACTATTTTTGAAAGTTCCAAACGGTCAAAATTGCAGCCCAACGACTACTTTTTTAATTTTTGACCGTTGCTATTTTTTTTTTAAAAAAATAATAATTTAAAAGTAGTCGTTAGAGGTCCGTTAGGCCCGGTAAGACCGGTCCCGGGCTTAGCGGTCCGGGGCTCGTAGGTTATTTTATGTGACCCGACCAGGACCGGCCCGCCAGGCCCGTTTAGCCCATTAGGACCGCGGGCCCGGTCCCGGTCCCAGCCCGGCCCACCATACAGCATTATCCAGTATAAGCGTATATATATATATATATATACTCGTCACCTCATATATATGAGGTAATATACAGCAAACAAAATAATTTGAAAAATGATTTCCTCGTTAAGGTTAAAGTCTTAACTTACCTCAATCCAAGCAAGCTTCATTCCTCAAAACTACCCTTGTCTCGCTCAAAATCCTCCAAACGAGCTTGATATATGCAAAAGAGTACTCAAAAAGGTCAAACAGGTCGTTTGACTCGTTTTTTCGATTTAAAGTTAAAATCGAAGTAGAAATCAAACTAAAAAGTCAATCCAAAGCCCACATGATCAAACCCCAAAATAAAAGTCAAAATCAGATTACGTGAGTCACCCCACAAGTCCAAATCTATGTTTAGATTTTCATTTCAAGTCCATTTGGATGTTCAAATCTAGGTTTAGATTATTCTAGGTCTTAACTCAAAAATCACAAATTTTTATCTTGAATCCATATCTAAATTATAGATCTTAGGCTAAAAGGTTCATGAAGGTCTGGGTTCAAAATTCTTTAAAATCGAGCTTTCCAAATCTCAAAATAGTGAAGAATGAAATAAAATCACAAAACCTGACTATTTATACGTAGATAAGTGTTGGCTGCACTACAGTGCTAGCCGCACTTGGAGTCACATTAACCAAAACTTCAGGGGTCCAAAGTACAACTTTAACTTTTTTTTAGCTTTTGCTCGATAATGCCGAAACTCAACCAAGTCCATTGGATCACAAACTAAATATTCTAATAAGTTACACAATATCCACCACCCTCTAAATCAGTTAAAATAGCACGATCTAGCCAGTTTTCGGATTGGTCATTCAAAAATAGTCAGGGTTTATCAAGTCAATGAAAAATAGTCACTATTTTGCAGCAACAGAGACCGGTCCAACATAATATACTGGAGTTCGGTGCACCTGTGTATGAACTTCCAGCATATTATACTGGACCGGTATACTTTGCTGGCTCCAGTATAATATACTGGAGAGTGGAACACCGGTGCTCCAAACTCCAGTATATTATGCCGGATCGGTATATTATACTGGAACTCCAGTAAATTATGCTAGAGTATTTTTTCGGATTTTGAACAATGTTTTCGTTCAGATTTACTTTTACATGAAAAGTGGTTAAATTTCGATTACTTTTGAAATTGAGCTATTTTTAAACGACCACATGTAAATCTGGCTATTTTTGAATTTCTCCCTCTAAATCATGGATTCCTCCCTTAATAAGAAAGAAAAAAATAATTTCAAGTTGGTCCTTGATGAGGAAAAATTTAATCAAAAGGTACGCTGTACTAGCAGATCCTTGTATATAATTTATTGATGTATTTAATTAAGTTGCTGTTACTAGTGTAGTGTAGAGACTTGACGTTTCATCTTTTCTCTTTATATATGGGTTTTGGTCTAATCCGCCTATGTTCTTTGTATTTTTGCCTTATTCTTATTTTAAAAAAAAAATCACAAGTAATGATGCTCGAACTATAAAATTAATTATTAATATTTATAGTAGGGTAAACTGCATATATTATATCTTTTGATGTACTACTTTTTTCCGAGCCCTGCGAAATAGTTTGGGCACCGACTGCCCTTTAGGACATTTTAGTATCCAAGTGACCACCCAAATTATAGGAGAAAAATTAGTGTGGGACAGTGCACAACCTAGTCAGCAGCAACTTCTTTTTTCATGTGCAACCCAACTATTCATGAACCATTGAGCTGCCCATGTCTGTCGGAATCACTTTTCATAGGACAACTTATGACCTCCACCAATTGCCTTCACACTTTGCCCCCTTGTCTTAAATATAATAAGGCGTATACAGTTAGGGTTTCCTGCTTTGATGAATTTTTTTGCTTTCATCTTTAAACTAGAAGAACATTGTCTTTCTAGATCTCTTCTCCTTCCCTAAACTCAACTGGCTCAAAGATACTCTTATTATTAAAAATATCAAACACCCACATGATCCGAGTATTATGGCAACCAAGCCTATAGGCTTCTTCTTTGTGTGTGCGTCTTCGAATCTACGAGTAAACGTCGTAATTCAGTTCATAGATAGGCAAAGACACTAAGCTGACTGCGTCCTACTCCATCATGCACGTTGTCATCTCCATAGCCGTCCTAAAAATAATCTTAACATGATGTGTTATTATTCGCTTTCTAACAAACCCGTATGATTTTCTCCAAAAAATACTATTAAAAGTATCAAATACCCTATAAGTGACTTTTTTTTCATTTCTATTTGTCAGGCGGGACTTTGCTCAGCCTCACTTCCACCCCATGGACACACCCTTTTGATCATAATGTTTATTACTAAGCTTTCATGCTTTTGGTTACTTTTTCGAATCAAGCTTCAAACAGTGCCCTTTTTGCTTTTTGTTTATAAACAAATCCATTAAATGGTCAAGTCAGAAAAAGGTGCCAAAACCCTTGATTTTGAAGGCTGGAATCTTGTCAAATCAAACATTGGCACCCAATACGTAAAAATTAAAGTACTATATAAAATGACAAAACCCTAATGTACATGTGATCTTCCTCTTCACATCTTCATTGGCTGCATGGAGAATGTTTCAGCACTTGGCACGTGTATATTCTGATCTAAGAATGAATCTCTAGTGGAGGATATTTATGTTATTTTTATTTTTGATAATTAATGTAAAGCTATTGATTCCAAAATCTATTGCTAAAATACTAATGTAAAACAAAAGATTAAAGTTGGAAGCCAAAGAGAACTTCTATCGTTGATCATTTTTTAATATTGAAGACAATGTGTTGAAAGAAGTTTTCAATAGGACTCCGTACAGAGGCGAAGTTAGGATTTCAAGTTTATGGGTTCGGGATTCTGTCATTACCCGAATTTTCCATCCTCAGGAGCCGTGATGACGCCTACTAGTAATAGCTAGACAAGCCAACCATTTGAATTATTTATCCTTTTCTCATTTTTTATCCTTAAACAATTAAGAGCCAATATTATATGAACAACGGATCTTAAAGGCGGAAGACGAAAATGTAATATATTAATAAAGATGTCAATACCAATCCATACGTAAACTATCCAAGACTGGTGTCACAATTTCACAGACTGTCTAGGAATGCTACAAATAAAGGTCCGAAAGATTTATTACAACACTGTCTCTGAAATACATAAAAGAAATAGAATGAAAGGATGGAAGGGGACGCCAAGGCCTGCGGACGCCTGCAGGACTACCTCGGATCGCCTGTTGGACTGAAGGCAACAATCTCATTATTGTCCAAAAGCTACAACACTGGGATCTACACATATTGCAGAGTGTAGTATCAGCACAACCGACCCCATGTGCTGGTAAGTGCCTAGCCTAACCTTGAAAAAGTAGTGACGAGACTAGGACTAGACTAACAAATAAACCTGTACAGTTAAATCATATACAATGGAAAAATGAAAGCAGAAATATACAGTTAAGGATGTGAGGGAGGAACATGTTGCGGGGGCATCGAATAATATCAGAAAAACAACAAGTAAATATAAGGATCACCCCAGTTCAGTTGAAGATAGGAAGGGGGAATCATGTTGCGGGGTACAACAAGTATCAACAAAAACCCAACAACTAAATGTAGAGGAACCATGACTCAGTTAACAATAAAAATCAGGAAATCAATGACAAGTGCACGACATCACCCTTCGTGCGTTAACACTCTCTCACAAATAACATGTACGGCATCACGCTTCGTGTTTTACACTCTTCCTCACCCAAGCAACAATCACAAAGCAATTTGGGCAAAGGAATCAATAAAATCACAGTAAAATCAAGCAACAACAAAAAATCAGTAAATAAATGTAAGGAACACCAGAACTCAATTACCAACAAGAATCAGAAATCAAACAAGTGCACGACATCACCCTTCGTGCTTTTACTCTCGCCCTCACCATAAGAATCAATATAATCTGCACGGCATCACCCTTCGTGCTTTTACTCTCGTCCTCACCATAAAAATCAATATAATCAACACAGAATTGTACATCGTGCGGCATGGCATCACCTTTCGTGCTTTTACACTATTTCTCACAAAATCATACACGGCATTAACTTTCGTGCTTTAACAATCTCTTACCAAAATAATGCACTGCATCACCCTTCATGCTTTAACACTCTTCCTCATCCAAACAACAATCACAAGAAATAAGGGCAAGGAAATAAATGAAATCACAAGAAAATTCCGACAAGGGAACAATAGTACAACAATCAAATCCCGGTAAGGGAACAATATTAAAAGCAACATCAACATCCCGGTAAGGGAGATAGCATTAAAAGCAACAACATCCAAGCAATGGAGACAATATAATATTCCTCTTCTCTTTTTCACATTTACTTCACAACTCACTACACAACTTGAGCCAATGCTCTATAAGATTCAATTACCAATTTTACTTTCACATTTCGTTTTGCAACTTGAGCCAACACTCCACAATATTCAATTAACAATACTGCCTCCACAAGCTTTGCTCAACAACAGAAATCATCACGTAAGGAATGAACAGTACAAACGGAGTCATAATAATCATAATATAAGACTCACGGGCATGTTTGACACCAATGTATAGATACTTGTCACCATGCCTATACGTCGTACTCAACAAATAACACATAGCAAATAGGACACAACTCCTAATACCTCAAGCTAAGGTTAGATCAAACACTTACCTCGAACTTCCACGGCTAACTCAAGCCTCAAACACCGCTTTTCCTTTAGAATTCGCCTCCAAATTACTTGTATCTAGTCCAAATTAATTTAACAACATCAATAAATGCTAAAGAATTCATACTCAATGCTTAATTATAGGTTTTCTATCATTTTCTCCCAAAAGTCAAAAATCGACCCCGAGCCCCCTTGGTCAAAACACGAGGTTCAGACCAAAACCCGACCACTCATTCACCCACGAGCCCGAATATGTAATTAGTTTGGGAATCCAACCCCAAAACGAGGTCTAAATTCCAATTATTCAAAAGGCCCTAACTCTTACAAATCCCCAATTGTCTACCCTTAAGAACATGATTTAGGCCTAGAAACCTAATGGGTGTTAATAAAAACTGAAGAAAATAAGTCTAAGAATACATACCCATGGTTTTGTGGTGAAATCCCCTTCAAAAATCGCCCAAGTTTGAGTTTAAGTGAAAAAGTTATGAAGTTTTTGAAGAAATCCCGTTTTGCTACTGTTTTTAAAAGACTGGGCATTTGTTCACTGCGTTCGTGTGCCTTTGGCCGTGTTCGCATAGGGTTGGCTAACTAGACCTACGCGTTCGCGAGCTAAGGGTTGCGTTCGCATAGGGTTACAACTACCCAACCCCCAGCCCCTCTCATATTCTATGCGTTCGCGACAGCCCAGGTACGTTCGCGTAGAGTGAACTCCTAAGGCTCCGCGTTCGCACCTGGTTCTATGCCATCGCGTAGTGCAAACCTACCCCCTCCCAATTTGTTCAGTGTGTTCGCATGGGTTACCACGCGTTCACATAGAGTAAAAACTCAGATACCAGCAAACAGCAAAAACACCAGATTTTTAAGTCCAAAAACACTCCAACGCCTATCCGAAACTCACCCGAGCCCCTGGGTCTTCAAACCAAACTTGTACACAACCTCAAAATCATCCTATGGACTTACTCGTGCAATCAAATCGCCAAAATAACATCTTAAATAACGAATTTAGCATAGAAATCTAAGAAAAATCTCAAAACTTTCAAAGTTTCAAATTTCACAAATACGGGTCCGAATCACATCAAACGATCTCCATTTCTTATCAAATTTTACGACACAACTCAAACATCATATTGAACTTGTACCGGGATCCAAAACCAAAATACGGGCCCGATACCATAAATTTCAAATATAATCAAATTTTCAAAAACTCTTTTTTTCAATAAAACAATTTCTTTCAAAAATTTATTTCTGGGGCTTGGGACCTCGAAATTCGATTTCGGGCATACGCCCAAATCCCATATTTTTCTACGAACCCTGCGGGACCGTCAAATCACAAGCTCGGGTCCATTTACACAAAATGTTGACCGAAGACAACTTAAATTTAATTTTAAAAGCCAAATTAACATTTTCATCACATTTCCACATAAAAGCATTCCGGATATACGCCCGGACCGCGTACGCAAATCGAGGTAAGGAAAAAGGAGGCTTTTAAGGCCTCAGAACACAGAATTTTCTCGTAAATCAAGTGATGATGGGTCATCACAGATTCTAATCGTTTTAAATTAGTGGGTTTTAAATTAATAATTTATACACGTTCAATAGATTTTTTAAGATAAATACAAGGTTCGAACCAAAGTACTGAATTCGGTCGAACTCACTCCCGGCACTCTAACTCCACCCATGACCCCTTAAAGATAGTATTCAATAGATGAATACTATCAGCACCTCCATGCAAGTTGTGTTGGAATATAATATTAAAATACCTTTTGATGTGAAACCATTGATGGAATTCAAGAATTATTCCATGATTCGAAATGGATTTGTGTTGTTATTACACTTAATTTCTATCTTTTTGTTCTTTGATATATATATACTATTTTGCTCCATTAATAATGTTTAGAAGAAGTTAGTTTAAGGTTTAGCTTTTCGAATTTCTTTCATATGTGCATTTTTATGTTATCTTTGAGAATCACAAATTTTTTCTTGGTTTCAAGGGGTTGAGATGCCGAATTGCCTCTGTTCATTTGCACATTTATGCAACTTGAGAATGTTTCAACTTCTTTTAGGGGTTGTGAGTTAAGGATATTTAAGGCTATTGAAAGGGATTAGTTTCGAGGAGTACAAATTCAAAGTTTATTTGGATTAGGACCAACTATGAGCCTATTTGACCAAGCCGTTAAAAATTATTTATTTTGAAAAATGTTTTTGTTAAAATGTACTTTTTAAAAAAATATTTTTGCAAAATAGTAGTTTGTGTTTGGCCAATTCGTTTGAGTAGTGCTTTTTGAAGCTTATTGTGTTTGGCCAATATTTTAAAAAATACTTTTAAATATCAAATTACAAAAAAGGACCGTAAACGTTCAATTTGTAATTAGTATTATTTAGAAAAAAAATATTTATTATAAAAGAATTCAATTATAATGTATAAACGTAAAGTAAAAAATAAATTAAAAATTTCAGTCAATATAAAATATAGTTATTCTAAAGCAATAACATTGAGGGTTTGGATTACTTATTGTTTACGTGATAATTTAAATATGTCAATATACATCATTCAATATAATATTTAAAACCTACTCTTAGGAATAGGAGAAAGAGAATAAAAATTTGATTAAAACAAAAAGAGAAGAAACGTATAGTAGAAATAAAAAAGAAAAAGAAAAAGGAAAGGAAAATGTTAAATCAACGAGGGATAATTTAAAAAATATAAATTTATTGCAAGGTTATTTTTGTTTTGAATAAATTAATTTTTTGCATCTGCTTCTACTTCTTGGAAAAAGCTAGAATTTGTAACTTCTCCCTAGAAGTAGAAAAATTATTTCTGCTGCTGCTCAAAAATACTTTATATTTTGCCAAACACCTTAAATTTTCCAAAAAGAACTTTTTGACAAAAAAATAATACTTTTAACCTCCTAAAAACTTGGCCAAATATGCTCTATATTCTTTTGTAACTATCTCAAGAGTCTGTATAGCTTAGAGTAATAATCTTATGTATATCACAAGTTATAAGTACAAGGGACACCCCAGTGGAGGATCCGATCCATGAATTAAATAAGACCATATGAATGCACTATCATTTCTAATTTAGATATGCCCACTGGCCATTGTTTTAAAATGGAGAGGCACAAGCGAGACATTTTACTTGGTACAGGTGAAACATAAGCCTTGAGACATAAAGCGTGAGTCTCATGAATCTTTAATTTTTTTAATAAAATAGTTTAATAACACGAAAATTATAGAAAGCGCATTAAAATATTAAGAAAATTAAAAAAGTTAAAAGGGACTCGTAGAAAGTAAAATTTCTAACATATTTTTACAAGTAAAAACAATACAATAGAGTTTAAGTTATTATAAGATACAAAATCAATTATATTGTCTTAATTGTCAAACAATTACGACACAATAATTTCGAAAAAATGTTATCAAACTACTCATTTCACATTCCTAAAAGTAAATAATCAACAAATTGTATCAATATTTGTTACAGTCCAAATCTCATGATAGATCGTGATGACGCCCCACACTGCTGTTAAACAAGCCAACGAGTGTACCTCCAATTTATTATCCATTTTAACTATTAAAATAAGAAATTTTATCAAATACACTTAATTAAACGAAGAACTCATGGAAACATACGTGCTTCTTTACCAAAATACCTAGTACGACTACTACATAAAATAAAGTGATAATAATAATAATAGTACAACTTTGAACATCCACTAGAAGCCCCCAAGATTCGGTGTCACAAGTGCATGAGCAATCTAGAGAATATATAAAACCATTATAAGTATTGTCTGAAATAAAATAGACAAAACAATATATGATAAGAGGGAGACTCTGAGTGCTGCAAATCGAAGTATGGAGCAGCTCAGTCACGACCCTAAAATTCAACCCGTCGTGATGTTCCAAAACAACTTTCAATATTTAACAGGAATGAATTAAGACAGTTAAAATAATTGATGTTTGCCATGAAAACGGGATAAAACCCAAAACATAAGTGCAAAAAAATTATAGCCCGACATCAGGGTGTCACTAAGTCACGAGCATCTAAATAACTAGTCTAAGAACATAGTCTATAACAGTCTGCGTAAAATGCCAATACTAAAAAGAAAAGACAACAAGAAAGGAGATACAAAGACTGCGGACGCCGGCAGCTACCTCGTAAGTCTCTGGAACTCAACCACGCACGAGATCAACGTCTAACGTGCCCGGGAACACCTTGATCTGCACACAAGGTGCACGGAGTAACGTGAGTACTTTCAACTCACTAAGTAACAATAACAAATAAGGAACTGAAGGAAATAATGAGCCACACAGTTATAGTTTATTTTCATTTATTTCAATAAAGAATAGACATGCTTTCAGATCCGAAAATTTAAGTCAAATCAGTTTTATACAACTTCAAGTTCAAGTAACTGAATATAACATCATCCCGAAATTTTACAACAATGACATATAGCAACTAAGTGCAACAACAAATGAAAGCAAGTACAGCCTCTCAGGGCTACTGTCACTCAACTCATCTCCACAGCTCAATCACTCGGCTCTTAGCCCTCGGTACTCATACCCAATAGGTACATGTGCTCACTGGGGGTGTACAGACTCCGGAGGGGATCCTTCAGCCTAAGTGTTATATCGCTACGGTGTGCAGCCTGATCCATAATATATAAATAGCCATAAATCTTGTTGCGACGCGCAATCCGATCCATATACATATATACAGCCCTAAGGCTCATTGCGGCGTGCAACCCGATCCATATACATACAGCCCTCAGGCTCGTTGTGGCATGCGACCCGATCCATTTACATACAGCTCATAGCTCGGCACTCAGGCCCTATCTCAGTCACTAACCTCTCCAGTCTCTCGGGCTCTCAGAAATCATGTAAATCAGCCCAAACAGAGATAACAAGATGTATAAGGAATAAGAAGTGATGGAGATATGATAAACAAGTAAAGCCATGACCGAGTACAAGACAGCAAATAGCATCTATTTCAACAAGTACACGACCTATGCGGGTTAGAACAGTGATATCATATAGCATAAGCATGATTTCTAACATGGATTTCAGTCAAATTTCTATAACAGTGAGAGAAACATATAGCTAATAACAAGTTATACCAATTTACGGTTCCACGGGACTGACCAAGTCACAATCCCCATAGTGCACGTCCATACGCCCGTCACCTAACATGTACATCACCTCCAAAGTAATCACATAGCACAACGTCCAGGGTTTCATGCTCTTAGGACCATATTTATAACTGTTACTTACCTCAATCCGAGCAAAATGCTACTCCAAAATGCCTTTGCCTCGCGAGTCGGCCTCCGAATGTTCTGAATCTAGCCACAAGCAGTACAATACAATCAATATAGGCTAAAGGAACAATTCCATAAAAAAACTACTAAATTAGAGTCAAAATCCGAAATCGGCTCAAATTCGGCCCCCGGGCCCACGTCTCGAAATCCGACAAAAGTATCAAAACCCGAAAGCCCATTCACTCAGGAGTCTAACCATACTAAATTTATCAAAATCTGACACCATTTGATCATTCAAATCCCTAAAATTCACTCTCCAATTCTCAAGCCCTAAACTCCCAAATTTCACTTCAAAATCTTACTAATTAGGTGTAAAATGGGGGAAACACCATTATTAAAGATAAATAGGCACAAGAAACTTACTTCAATAAAATTACTTCGAAATCTCTCTCAATATCCCCAAAATCCGAGCTCAAAATGATGAAAATGGTAAAAAAATCTCGAAGTCTTCTATTTATAGATTCTGCCTAGGCTTTTTGCACCTGCAACCCAATATACGCACATGTGGAGCCGCTTCTGCGGTTATAACTCCGCTTCTGCGGAAACTTACTTAAACCACTGGGCCTGCACCTACGCTCTAGGTCTCACACCTGCAGATGCGCATATGCGGTACCTTGTTCGCTTCTGCGGAAACAATCCAAGTCCCATCTATCGCATCTGCGGACCCATTATTGTATATGCGGGCTCGCAGATGCGCACACTTCTTTTCACCTGCGATTTTCCCCAAGACAACTCATCTCCGCATCTGCGCCAAACCCACCGCACCTGCGGCAACATCCTTGCAAGTGCGATTACACCAGCAATAGACCAACTTCAGCAAATCTTCAAACTTTAAATTTATTCCGCTAACCACCTGAAATCAACTCGAGGCTCTTGGGACCTCATCCAACTATACCAACAAGTCGTATAACCCGATATGAACTTAGTCGAATTGTCAAATCACCTCCAACAACATCAAAAATATGAACTACATACGGATTCAAGCCTAAAGAACTTTGAAATTTTCAAATTCTACAAACGACGTCAAAACATAACAATTGCGTCCGATTGACCCCAAATTTTGCATACAAGTCATAAATGATACCACAGACCTAGTTCCACTTTCGAAAATCCAATTCGACCCTAATATCAAAAAGTCCACTCCTGGACAAATTCGCCAAAATCCTAACTTTCGCCAATTCAAGCCTAATTCTACCACGGATCTACAAATCACTATCTACACGTGCTCCTAAGTTCAAAATTACCTAACGGAGCTAACGGAACCATCAAAATTCAAATTCGAAGTCGTTTACACATAAGTCAATATCAAGTCAATTTTTCCAATTTAAGCTTTCAAATAAGAGATTAAGTGTTTCATCTCATTCTGAAATCACTACGGACCCGAACAAACTAACTCGATAAGTCATAATACAGCTGTAGAACACAAAAGAAGCAGAAAATAGGGAAACAAGGCTACAACTCTCGAAACGACCGGTCAGGTCATTGCAGCTCACCACTAAGTATCTGTTTAATGCATCTACGCGCCCGTATGACCACCGGAAGTACCTGTTTTAGTACATGCATAATCAGTACAGAAGTGTAGTATGAATATGTAATCAACGCGTACCCAGTAAGTATCTAGTATAATCTCGAAGAAGTAGTGACAAGGGATTGACTTAATACTTATTAGTGGTCAAAATAATAAAATGCATAAAGTAGACAGATATATAACACAACAAGTAACAACGAAACAGATACAGTTTAATAATAAATTTTTGAATATGAATCTAGCTACGTACGAACTCTCGTCACCTCGCACGTACATAGCACCCACAACAAGTAGCATACAATAATTAATACTCCTATGGGGATAATTCCCTCTTACAAGATTAGGCAAGAGACTTACCTCGCTTTCAAGCTCACTACCCGGCTCTTAAACCTCACTAGTAGCCTTTAATAGACATTGAGTAATCTGAAACTAGTCAAAAGTCATACAAACTAATTATATATGTCCAAAAATTCATAATTTAACTATTAGAGTAATTTTCCAAGCCAATTCAGAAAGTCCATAAAAGTTACCCCCGGACCTATGTGCCTGAATTTCGAAAATTTTTATAGATAAATTTTACTCATGACCTTACGAACTCAAATATATAATTTCTTCCCAACTCCATAATCCATTTTATGGTCCAATCTAATTTTACCTAAACCCTAGGTTTTCTAACAAATCATATGATTCCACTAATTTTTATTTTAAAATCTACTCATCCATATATTAACTCATAGTTGGTAGAAATTACTTACCTTGTGATGTTGATGAAAATCCTCCACAAAAGAGCTCTCAATTTCATCCAAACCCATGTGAAAATGTGAGAAAAATGGGCTAAGTCCCAAAATAGAAAGTAATCTGCCCAGTGATTCCTTTTTCGCGATCGGGGAAGGTTCATCGTGATTGCGAAGACCAATCTGTTCCAGCTGACCAAAATCCTCTTCGCGTTCGTGATAGACTTATCACGTTCTCGATGAACCATCTCCCAGCCTTCCGCATTCGTGGTTGCACAAATGCGTTCATGAAGGCCAATAGTTTTCCAGCCCAACTTAGCCTCAGCTTTATTCGCGTTCGCGAAGAGGATCTAGATCCTCCATCGTGTCTGCGGGTCCCTCCTCGTATATGGGAATAACAAAATCTCAGACCCCTCTACAGTCTTCTTTGCGATTATGGGACTACCTTCGCGATCACAAATCACACCAGCACACCAGCAAACTATCAATTTCAGCCAACTTCAACTTTGCTTTGGATAGTCAGAAACTTACCCGAGCCACTCGGGACCCCGTTCAAATGTACCAATAAGTCTATAAACATACTACGGACCTACTCGAAGTCTAGAAACACATAAAACAATGTTGTAACCAAGAATCGCACCTCAAAACCAAATTAATCAACTTCTAAACTTCAAACTCATTTCAACCAACACCGAACGCGACAAACCATACTTAGACAGCTCGGAATGACGTCAAATTATACGTATAAGTCATAAATACCAATACAAATATATTCCAAACTCAAAATATCAAATGGACATCGATAACACCAAAGTCTACTTCAAATCAAACTTAGAAAACTCTAATACCTTCAAGATGCCACTTTCAACAATAAGCGTTGAAACGCTTCTGGTCCACCCGACACTCGATCCGAACATACGTACAAGTCTAAAATCATCATATAAACTTATTGGAACCTTCAAATCTCGATTACGAGGTCGTTTACTCAAAGTGTTGACTCACGTCAAACTTGGTCGCATTAGGCTATTATTATGGAACTAAGTGTTCTGAATTCAATGAAACCCTTCCAAAATCAAATCAACTGTCCCCGCAAGTTATAAAATAGTAAAAGGACATATGGAAAGTCTTAAATAGGGTAACAAAGATCTATAAAACGAAACGACTGATCGGCTCGTTATAATATTATGACTTAAAATGTTACTCCTTCATTACTAGATATAAATTACTTTTAAATCGCAAAATAACAAAAGAGTGGTAATATTTAGAGACATGGAAAGAAAATCAATATCAAATGAAAATATAAACTTAAGCTATCAATTTTAAAAAAAATCAATGATATTCACCCTGACGATGTTCTCAATTAGTAAATTTGCAATACTATGGCTCGTTATTTGGGTTATTCCCAATCTTCATATTTCTATTGATGAAAATAGAACATTTACTCTTTATTTGTTAAGGAATTTGAGGGTCGATAGTACTAATGAGATCTCGACACATAATTTTTAGAAAATGTTATGCGAGCTCGAGCGTTGGGCGTTAGGCGTGTTTAAGGCGCACAATTGAACGCTTGAGGCGTAAGCCTCACATAACTAAGACCCACATGTGAGCCTCAGACGAATACCTAAAAAGTATTTTAAAATACTGTCACTAGCCACAAAAATATGAGTGTACAGTTCGAGCTACTAATTTATTGGTACATGTACAAATTAACAAATCGATCACCGAATCGAAATAAGTTTGATTTTCTCTCAATTATTATTGAACATAAGCAAAATTTATGATACAAAATGTCAAAAAGTCAAGACGCACATTCTTCAATTAGATAATTCGATGAAATGAATAGCTTAAACAAAAGTTGGGGATTTCTATTTTGTGCAGTAGGAGAAGACACAAGACAGTGGAACTCTTTGGTTACTTATCTTATTTTACTATTAAACTCATAGGAAAAAGGAGTTTTAAGTTTTCCGTCTCACTGGGATATAAAGGAGGAAATAAAGAAAAAACATGACGATAATTCTTCAATTGTTTCGCTCTTCATGTTTTCTAATATTTAGATAGGACAGAAAAATATTCATATAATCTTAACAATGACTTGAATAATTTGACGAAAAATGAAACGAATGAAACCTAAGCGTAATGCCAAAGAACAACATGCTAGTCATGTCACGTCTCAAACTACCCCAAGACGTAACTGGCACCCAACTAACACCATCCGTCAGGCGAATCAATTTTTGTACTCTTAACTTTTTATATAGGCACTGAGAGAAATACTTACAAATGCAAACGCATTAGAAATATCTACAAATAAAATAATTATCCAACTACAACAACAACAACCCAGTGAAATCCCATAGGTGGAATCTGAGAGGGTAGTGGGTACGCAGATCTTCCCCCTACTCCGGGGGAGAGCTTATTTTCAATAGACCCTCGGCACAAGAAGATGGAATGAGACTATGCAGCAGTAATAGCAAAAGAAACTAGAAAAGATAACACCAGTAAAACAATAAGCAAGAAATATAGAGGAAAGCTATAAAACTAAGCAGTAATAATGGCACAGTACTATAGATGAAATGGAGTAATATGAACACAACAAGAGCCACTAACATCCTAAGACAAATCACTACCAGACTAGCTTCCTACAACCTAACTTACAACCCTAATGAAGTACTAAGGACACAACTGGAGCCACTAGCAACGTAAAACATAACATTATCAAACTAGCCTCCTATCTCCTAATATATAATCCTAATGCTCGACCTCCATAACTTCCTATCAAGGGTCATGTCCTTGGAAATCTACACCCACCTCATGTCCTGCCTGATCACCTCTCCCCAATACTTCTTAGGTCGTATTCTACCTTTTCTCATACCCATCAAGGCCAGCCGTTCACACCTCCTTACCGGGGCATCCAGGCTCATCATTCGCACGTGTTCGAACCATCTAAGCCTAGCTTCCCCCATCTTGTCTTCCATGGGAACCATGCCCACCTTCACCCGAATATCTTCATTCCTAACCTTGTCTAACCTAGTGTGTCCGCACATCCATCTCAACATCCTCATTTCTGCAACTTTCATCTTCTGGATATGAGAATTCTTGACTGGCCAGCACTCTGCACCATACAATATGGTTGGTCTAGCCACCGCTCTATAGAACTTGCCTTTAAGTTCCAGAGGCACCTTCTTGTCACACAAGATGCTAGATGTTAATCTCCATTTCATCCATCCCACCCTTATACCGTGCATGACATCCTCGTCAATCTCCCCATCCCCGTGGATAACTGACCCTAGGTATTTGAAGCTCCCTTTTTTGGGGATGACTTGAGAGGCAAGCCTCACGTCCATGTCCGTTTCTCCCGACCCGCCGTTAAACTTGCACTCCATGTATTTTGTCTTAGTCCTGCTCAACTTGAAACCTTTAGACTCAAGGGTCCGTCTCTAGACCTCCAACCTCTCGTTAACACTACTTCGTGTTTAATCAATTAGAACTATATCATCAGCGAATAACATACACCATGGCACCTTCCTTTAAATATGGTGAGTTAGTGCGTTCATTACAAAAGCAAATAAGAATGGGCTGAGTGCAAATCCTTGGTATAACCTCATAACAACTGGAAAATGCTCTGAATTGCACCTATAGAGAGCCTCATATTAAAAGAATTTGGGGAAGCAACAAGTTTGCAGGATATACATAGATTATCATGTATGACACTAAGCTAATTGAGACCTGAAAGGTCAAAATTAAGCTAAGTATGTATCCCAAGGTCATGTTAATCAGTATTTAGACATGATGGGGGACACACATTGTAATAAACACTGGAAAAACAGGGTATCAAATGAACCAAAGACATACTGAGGAAACATATTCATATAGAAGCAAGATCATAGTTGATAGAAAATGGTCTTAATGCAAATTGAAACACATTGTACATGCAAGACAAACATTGCAGAGATTCAGAGCAAGGTGAGATAGCAAGCACATGTAGGTATTCTGGGATTAACACAATAGACTAATTAACTAAAGAAGGTCTAAGTTATGCTAGAAAACAAAATGGTTCAAACAGGGCATGGGAAACAAGTTGAGGTAACTGTTAAGATCTCAATCAATCACTAATGGGGTATGGAGATCATATTGAATGACAAAATAGCAGGGGGAACATATTACAATTAACATAGGAAGTTCTAGCACAAATAAGGAGCATTCACTATAGAGACTAAGGACAAAGCAAGTAAGCATGTTTTAGGGAACATCCAGACACCAATACATTGGTTAAACTAACTTAAGAGGATTAGATTATCCAAGTTAGACTTAGGCAAGCAGCATTATGAGGAAGTTATATGCTAAAAGACTTAGAACAAGGTAGAATTAACAGAATCGTGTATAAAAGTAATCCAGAAAATATATTAAGCCATGTATTTCAGATGGTGAGAACACATGCAAATCAAAGACATATAGGGATGAAATTACAAAGTCAAGTAGCTTACCAGTTAAACGGACAACATAAAGAATTAAAGATCCATAAGAACCCAGAAACCTCGATATGTCAAAGTTTTCAAGAGCTTCAAAAGAACCCCGGTCAATGCTTGCATCCAGAAAAGTTCGAGCAGTAGATTCTTAGTGGCCTTGGCTTTCAGCCGGCCACCACAAAACACAGAACAAGATAATGAGGGGATTAATAGAGCAAAGCCTCAAGTTTTAGTGAGATTATATCGATTCAAGTCCTGTCTTAAAGGGGGTTTATGTAGCAGTAAAAAATTAAACGAATACACAAGGAAACAAAGTAAATCGAACAACGAATAAGGAAAGAAAGCATGCAAAAATCATTTCAAAATTAATTTAGGAGAGAAATCGGGTAAACCCTAGTATTTTAGGGAAAGTGTAAATCAATGGAGATCTAAATAAAATCAGACTCACATAATATGGTATTGAACGTATGCAGACAAAATAATTCTCAAAATCAAAGATTCGAACCACTTTGGTTCAATTTCAGAAGGTATTGCTTGCAATGTTTAGGCAAGCACCTAGGTAACATCACAAACGGACAACCAGTATCAAAAGGTTTCAAATATGGCAAGAGAATAGTAGTCAAATCCCATTATCCGTGGGATATGGAGAGGGATTAAGGTAAGGCGGCTAGGGTTCGGTGAAGAGGAGATGAGTGACAGAGGGAATAGAGACGACTATCTTTAGGAAATGGGGTTAGGGTTAGGTTTTGGGGATATAAGGAAAAGGAGTGGGGTGTATGAGCCGTTGATCTATTTTGATCAACGGTTGGGATTTTAATAGGCTGGGGTCGTTTATTTTCTGGATTGGGCTAGGGAATTGGGTCATTTAGAGTGGCTTGGGGTAATTGGGCTAATTTTGGTCCGAAAATTGGTTAAAATTAGGCTATTATTTAAATACCCAAAATCTATCGAAATGATTTATAAAAGAATACTTAATAAATAAATGGAATCATTATTTATACACTTAAATGCTTAAAATAATAACTTTGTATTATAAAAAATATAAAAATATTGTTTTGACACAAACAATATAAATAAAGAGCATTTGTATATGAATATAAGCTATTATTGCAAAATTAGATAAATAACTTAAAATACTGATGTAATTGTATGAAATAAAGTAAAAAATATTTGAAACATATATTATAGGTGCAAAATAATAGTTTAGGTAACTAAGTCATCACAAATAACTTAAAGGGATAATTACTAAATATTTATATAATATAAATGCGAGAAAATTAATTTAGAAGCTCTAAAATTATGGAGAATTATAAAAAATGCTTGTACAGATTTGTAAACTAAATAATGATGCATAAAATGCTATTTTGAAGGCATGTATATATTTTAATAAAATATGAGGGCAAAATTGATTATCAACAACTACCCTTCTTTACCCGGAAATGATGAAAGACTTGTCGGGTAAAGAAAATGATGACCAATTTTGGCCAAAGTGAAATAGGGATGATGTAATTTGAAAAAAATGGGGATTGAACCCTGGTTCCTGAGTTGCTTACATATCCCTGGTGTTATGGGAATCAGGCCGTGTATAGTTTTGGATCCAATGGTGAACGAAACCAATGGAGTTGTTATAAGAATGGTCGTATGTTTTAAAAAAATTCCTTTGGGGTAGGACAACATCAGATGAATTTATGCGAAGTCATAAATGTGAATCTGAAACATTATGGATGTATCACAGGGCAGATATCTGAACGGTCATAGAGTAAAAGGTGGGCAATTGCTGATGGTTGGTTACGTTTGAAACGATTGATGGATGTGAACGTTGTGAATGGAAACCAGAGCGAAGATTGCTCCTGTTTGAAGATCGGTTACTTCCTGGAATACCTGTAAAACTTAAAACACGATGCATGCAGATATATATGGATAATTATGATGCAAATTCCCTTTGGACCATGAAGGTTGTCTTTGGATGGTGAGTATGATGTCCTTGGACCATAACGTCTCGGGCCATGAATCATGCGATAAGGGATTCGTATGCCATGAAATGATGTTCTCGGGCCATGAGGATGGTGCCTTTGGACGATGATGCCTTTGAATAATGATGTGCAATATTGAGAGATCCTCGGGCCATGGAATGGTGTCTTCCGGCTATGAGGATGATGCCTTCGGATTATGATATCTTTGGACAAAATGGCGATGTTTCAGCCCATGAGATGCAAAGATATGATGCTTGGTCACATGCGAAATGAAACAAGACAAAGCTTAGTCTTGTCTAAGATTAGGGCAGTGCTTAGCCCCAGGCGAATAGAGGATAATGCTATGTCTAAATAGCGTAATGGAAATAGTATTTGGTCTTATGCAAGGACAAGGTAATGCATAGCCTTAGGCAATTGAGGAAGCAATGCTTAGCCTCATGCAAAGAACCTGAGATAGTGCTTAGTCTCGATGCAAGGAAAGGCAGTGCTTAGCCTTATGCAATTAGGGAGGCAATGCTTAGACTCATGCAAGAAGAAGAGACAGTGCTTAGTCTCAATGCAAGGAAAGGCAGTGCTTAGACTTATGCAATTTGGGGGGAAATGTTTAGCCTCATGCAATTAGGGGGCAATGATTAGTCTCATGAAGGAAGATGAGACAATGCTTAGTCTCAATGCAAGGAAAGGCAGTGCTTAGACTTATACAATTAGGAGGCAATGCTTAGTCTCATGCAAGAAGAAGAGACAGTTCTTAGTTTCGATGCAAGGAAAGACAGTGCTTAGCCTTATGCAATTAGGGAGGCAATTCTTAGTCTCATACAATTAGGGAGACAAATGGGAAAGTAAAGTATTTCTTAGTTGAAGATGTTCGTGCTAGATAATTTGTTGTCTTGAAGGCAGTGTCTTGACGTATTTGGAGTATCATTGTCTTACTGTGCCTGTATTCAAAGAAAAATTGGGAGTTCTGTGGGGGGAAGGTTGGTTCGCGTTTTGTCTTCTGATTTGCCTGTGCTCCTGTCTTAATATCTTGTTTGAGTTACCTCGGGTAACATCTGGCCGCCATAGAAATAAAGGTTTCGAAAAATATGCATGCATTTGATAAATATAGTTGTTTAAAATGTAGTAGTATGCGATATTAAGCAATTTAGATAAACCGATGACTGTGACATATTTTGGGGACATTGCGACCTCCTGGCTTTACCCTCAAAATTCTGCCCCAGTTTAAATGCACTACTTTGGTTGTTCCGTGTATGATGAAGTCAGCTGAATTTGCTTTAGAATTTTGAGGGCCCTCCTCAAAATTCTTCCCCAGTTTTCTGATCGTGGCAAAGTAAAATTTTTATTAAGATGTGACCGAACCCAGAGGGCTGCCTACGTATCTCCTCTTAAATGGGAATCAGGTCAAGCATAGTTCAGTTACATCAAGTGAAGAAAGGTAAACAATCCTAAACATAGTATCTCTTGACTGCGTCTGGGTTGATAGGTTTTGGCCAAATTTCTCCATCAATTTCTACAAGTATAAGCGCTCCTCCGGTTAGTACTCGATGAACTATGTAGGGACTTTGACAATTGGGTGAAAACTTCCCTTTAGCTTCATCTTGACACGTGGAAATCCGCTTTAACACCAACTGCCCCGGTGTGAATTACCTTGGTATGACCTTTTTGTTGAAATCTCTTGCCATTCTATTCTAATAGAGTTGACCGTGGCATACTGCATTCATTCTATTTCTATCAATGAGAGTCAATTGTTCATATCGGCTTTGTACCCATTCTACATCGCTGAGCTCGGCTTCTTGTATGATTTTTAGATAAGGGATTTCTACTTCGGCAGGGATAACCACTTCAGTACCGTAAACTAATAAATAAGGAGTTTCCCAAGTCGATGTGCGAACTGTGGTACGATATCCAAGTAGAGAAAATGTTAGCTTCTCGTACCATTATTTGTAGTTATCTACCATTTTCCTCAGTATCTTCTTGATGTTTTTGTTGGCGGCTTCTACAGCTACATTCATTTGCAGCATGTATGTTGTGGAATTCTTATGCTTGATCTTGAAAGTTTCACACATGGCCTTCATCAGATCACTATTGAGATTGGCGGCATCGTCGGTGATGATTGACTCTGGCACTCCGAACCGACAAACAATGTGATCCTGAACAAAGTCTGTGACGACCTTCTTAGTTACAGCTTTGTAAGATTGATAACTAGGGATTATGATGCATTTTACACTCCTTCTTGCTTGAGTTTTGATTAGAATTGTGTACAAAATAGTCCTAAAGGCTTACATGTTGTACTTGATTGCAGGGTTTGGTCAACAAGGTGACAATTTGTCAAAACCAGCTCAAAAGGAGTGAAACATGCACAAGTACCAAGAACAAGTCCAAGCACAGTGTAACAGGACCAGTACGGCCGCACTCCATTCTTTGCGGTCCGCAAAGAGGAGGTTCAGAGAGGTGCTCATTTCAGGCATTCAAGTAATGCGGCCACAAAGCATTTCATGCGGACCACATTGGCTTCATTACGACCACACTCGATTTTGTGCGGTCCGCAAGGCTGGAGTTCAGAGAGTTGTTAATTTTGGAAATATTGCCAATGCGGTCCGTGGTCATTTTTGTGCGGACCGCAATAGAAGCCACCGCGGCCGCAGTGCATTTTGTGCAGCCCGCAGTGGCCAAGTTCAGAGAGCAGAAGTTTTTATCCAAGAGCCTCAGTGCGGTCACACTCGATTTTGTACGGTCCGTACTAACCCCGCAGGGGTATTTTTGTCCAAAAAATTTGGCCTAGTATAAATAGTTTCTTTTCCCATTTTAGGTCATTAGTTGTATTCTAGACAGCAATTGCGCTCGTGAATAGTGTTCTTTCACTATTTTGAGTAATTTTACAATAGTTTCATCATTGAATCTTCAAGTTTTAGCCAGTAACTAAATATTATGGGGTTTTCTTCATCTATTTCTTTGTTTTCTTCTATTATCATAAGTAGCTGGACCCATTAGCTAGGGTTGTGGCTCAACCCTAGTGTGGGTAATTGATAGGTCTTGTGTTTTAAGGCTTGAATGTCTGTGAGTGTTTGATATTTGGACTAATTTATGGTTTTAATGTTGAATTAGTGGTTACAAACACTAGTTCATGCCTATTTGACTTGGGCTCTTCTTGAGAAAGAGAGCCTAAGTCTAGGAAAATTGGTCCAACAAGGAATTGGGGCATATTCAAGAGGTTGATAGCACCAATTAAAGGGTTAAACCTAGAGATAGTAACACCCGGCTTGAACCTCAATTGCTTGCACAAATTATCATACCCAATTGGTCTTGAGAAAGTCAATTAGGGCAAAATCACTCAAACTACCGAGAGGTATAGAGTGAGAAGTGTCGTGCAATGGTAATATCGTAATCCCCAAATATGACAACCTAGCCTTAGACTCGAGAACCTGTCAAGTATCCACCTAGGAGAGAGTCACTTCCCTAGTGCCTTTTAACTATTTAGACAACCTTCAATCTTTTACGCTTAGCTTAATTTAGCATCCTACTAGTATAAATTTAGAAGTAATATCAAAACCAACTATGTTTAGAAGTGCAATTAGGAACAATTACGCAACTCCAATTTAGATAGAAACTCAATTCCCATCTCTAGCTCCCTGTGGAAATCGATCCTAACCTTCTCGGGTAAAAGTTGCTTCGACCACTCTTGCCACTTTCTAGTGGTGTAGGGTTGGCCTCGATCACTTTTTGGCACCGTTGCCGGGGAGATAATGGGTTTGGCTATCTACCTAAATAGTTTTGTATATTGTTCTTCTTTCCTTCTGTGTTACTAATTTGTGTGTTTCACAACTTCATGTACAAAATGGCAGCAAAGTTAAACAATGCACCTCTTGGAGATCTTCCGTCGGGGGAGGAGGTAGATGACAATGTTGATGATGAGGTCCTTATTGTGCCTCAAGGACAAAGGAGAGGCCGCCAGGCCAATGATAATATTCCAGACCCTCCCCCACCACCTCCAAGAGTGGCTCACTGAGTTCTTCCCAACCAAGGCTATGCAAGTGCAATTGTCCCACACCGAATCCAGGTAGGCAATTTTCAAATTACCAATGTGATGCTGACATTGCTGGAGCAGCGTGGGTATTTTACGGGCGCTACCAATCAGAATGCTTACAAACATCTCAAGGGTTTCGTGGATACCTATTGGGGGAGCAAGCAAACTAATGTGTCCGAGGATGCACTTCGGATGTGACTCTTCCCTTTCTCACTTAGAGGGAAGGCATTAGATTGGCTTGAGAGACTTCCCAACCATTCCATTACTACTTGGGATGAGTTAGCGAACAAGTTCATTGCAGAGTTTTTCTCACCGGGTCATATGGCAGCATTGAAAGATGATATCTTGGCCTTTAAGCAGGAGCCCACCGAACCATTACATGAGATTTGGGAGTGCTATAGAACAATGGTAAAGGAATTCCCCAACAATGATATGACTAAGGGGATGATCCAATAGACTTTCTACCGGTGTATTAACACAACAAACGAGTGGATAGTGAACCAACTTGCTGGGGGCAACTTCATGAAACTGACTTATGATGAGGCTTGTGACATTCTTGACAAGATGGCTTACACATCCTCTACTTGGTAAAGTAGAGCCAATGTGCCACATGGTGACCCCACGGTCACTCACTTGCACAAAGATCTACATGACCATGGGCAGGCTATAGTAGAGCTAACAACTAAAATAAATCATCTAGCAAAGGCACAGTTTCAACAAGTTCAAAATCCACACCAAGTGAATACTATGGAGGGTGTTAACATGCTAATGAACAAAATAAGACAAAGAGGTCAACAGAACCAAGGGAATTTGGATCAATTTGACAATGATTGTGGTGGATTTCAAGATGATGGTTATGATGGGTAGAATGAAGAGGTGCAATACGTGAATAATTATCAAGGCCAACGGGGCAATTATTCCAACCAACAACAATGGAGACCCCAAGGTAATTGGGGCAATCAACAACAAAAAGGCAATGGTAATTGGGGGAACAACAACCAAAATTCCAACTGGGGCAATCAGAACAATAATCAGAACAATCAGGGTATTTGGAATAGCAACAACAACAACTGGGGTGGTAACAACAATTAGGGAGGTTGGAACAATGGCAATCAAGAAAATCGGGGGCAAGGCTTTCAAAGGCCCCCAATGTATCAATAACCGAACAATCCACTCCTATTTCCATCCCAAGGTCCTAGCTCTTCCAACAATGATATGGGGATAATTGAATTGATGTTTGAACAGATGATGAAAAAGAATGTGGACTCCGATGCTCAGTTGTCTTCTCACAATACTTCAATTAGAAATTTGGAGGTTCAATTAGGCCAAATCTCATAGTCCTTGAATACTCGCCCTAAGGGGGATCTACCAAGTGATACGGTAGTAAACCCAAAGGGTGGGAACAATCATGTTATGGTGGTAACTACAAGGAGTGAACGAGGCGGTGATGTGAATACCTCCAAACAAAAGCAAATTTTGAGTGATGAAGTTGAGTTGCAAGAAGATGAAGTTCCTTTGGTGGTTTAAAATGTTTGATGAGAATGTAAATGAAGAAGTGAGGATTGATATTCAAGATACCAAGGTGGAAACTCAGAATGACGTGAACTCGTCTAGGGAACACGTAATAGACATGCCGGAGCCGGTTGTGCCTAAAGCCAAGGCTCCTTTGCCAAGGCCACCTCCACATTATCCTCAGAGGCTCGCAAAGCATAAAAATGAGAACCAGTTTAAAAAGTTTATTGATATGATGAAGAGCTTATCCACTAATGTACCTTTGGTGAAGGCTCTTGAACAAATATCGGGTTATGCTAAATACATGAAAGACTTGGTGACAAAGAAAAGATCCATGGATTGTGAAACTATCAATATGACCCACCAAGTTAGTGCAATAGTGCATTCAATGGCCCCGAAGCTTGAAGATCCTGGTGCTTTCACCATTTCTTGCACCATTGGGAGTGCGGACTTTGCTAAAGCTCTATGTGATTTGGGGGAAAGTATCAACTTGATGCCCTACTCGGTTTTCAAGACTTTGGGTATTGGGTAACCGAGGCTGACTTCCATGAGATTGCAAATGGCGGATAGAACGATGAAGAGACCATTGGGTATTATTGATGATGTGCTTGTCCGGGTGGACAAATTTATCTTGTCAACTGATTTTGTGATCTTGGATTGTGAGGTAGATTATGAAGTTCCAATCATATTGGGTAGATATTTCCTTGCTACTTGGAAGGCTTTAGTTGATGTGGAAGCAGGGGAATTCACCTTCCGGGTGGGTGATGAAAAAGTGGTCTTTCATGTGTGCAAGTTAATAAAGCAGCCCAACAGTTTTGAGGTGTGCTCTTTTGTGGGCCTTGTCATGGCAGTGATAGTTGATGATACAAGTTCAATGATCAATGTGAAGGACCCTCTAGAGGCCGTGTTGTTGAATCTTGATGTCAATGAAAATGAAGGCCGAATGGAGAGTGTGAATGCTTTACATGGAATGGGCTCTTACTCTTATGAGCCTAGGAAACTATCTTTGGACCTTGAGAATAGGAAGACTCCACCAACAAAACCTTTAATTGAGGAACCTCCGGTATTGCAGTTGAAGTCATTGCCTCCACACCTCATGTATGAGTTCTTAGACCCTGGTTCTACTTTGCCAGTTATTCTTTCCTCTTGTCTTACTAACATGCAGGTTGATGCCACATTGGCGGTGCTTCAAAAGCGGAAAAAGATTGGCGGTACTTTGCCACATTGGCGGTACTTTGCCAGTTATTCTTTCCTCTTGTTTACATGGAATGCAACTGGGTGGACTTTAGCTGATATTCAGGGGATAAGCCCTGCATTTTGTATGCACAAGATTATTTTGGAAGATGATGCAAAGCCCTCCTTGGAACATCAAAGGAGGTTGAATGAATCAATGCAAGAAGATATGAAAAAGGAGATGATCAAGTGGTTGGACGCCGGGGTTGTGTACCCCATCTCTGATAGCTCTTGGACTTCACCGGTGCAATGTGTACCAAAGAAGGGTGGCATGACCGTGGTTGCAAATTCGCAAAATGAGTTAACTCCTACCAGAATAGTCACCGGTTTGAGGGTATGCATGGACTACCACAAGTTGAATAAGCTGACCCGCAAGGATCACTTTCCATTGCCTTTTCTTGATCAGATGTTAGATCGACTTACTGGGCGTGCCTTCTACTGTTTCTTGGATGGGTATTCTGGATACAACCAAATCTTGATTGCTCCAGAAGATCAGAAGAAGACCACATTCACTTGTCCATATAGCACCTTTGGCTTTTCTAGGATACCTTTTGGGTTGTGTAATGCACCGGCTATATTTCAGCGGAGTATGATGGCCATTTTCACCATTATGGTGGAAGATATTTTGGAGGTGTTCATGGAAGACTTTAGTGTTGTGGGTGATTCATTTGAGGAATGATTGAAAACTCTTGATAGAGTGTTAGCCCATTGTGAAGAAACCAATCTTGTTCTCAATTGGGAGAAATGCCACTTTATGGTGGAAGGGGACATAGTTCTTGGGCATAAAATTTCAAAGCATAATATAGAGGTGGACAAAGAAAAAATTGATGTGATTTCAAGGCTCACTCCCCCTACCTCTGTCAAGGGAGTTAGAAGTTTTCTTGGTCATTCTGGGTTCTACCGGAGATTATCAAAGACTTTTTGAACGTAGTGAATCCCTTATGCAAGTTATTGGAAAAATATGCCAAGTTTGTGTTTGATGAGAGATGTATGCAAGCCTTTGAACTTCTCAAGCACAAGTTGACCACCACTACTTCTATCATTACCGCACCTAATTGGATCTTGCCTTTTGAGATCATGTGTGATGCGAACGATGTTGCGGTTGGGGCGGTTTTGGGTCAAAAAGTGAAAAAAATGTTTCATCTGGTGTACTATGCGAGCAAGGCAATGAATGATGCTCAAGTGAACTACACGGTGACCGAGAAAGAATTTTTGGCTATTATGTTTGCAATGGAGAAATTTTGGCCGTATGTTATGGGTGCCAAGGTCATAGTCCATACCGATCATGATACATTCCGGTACTTGATGACAAAGAAGGATTCCAAAGCTAGACTGATGTGATGGGTCTTGTTACTTCAATAGTTTAATTTGGATATTGTGGATCGGAAGGGTAGTGAAAACTAAATGGCAGACCACTTGTCCCGCTTGGAGGAGGAGGGAAGGCCTCGTGATGGCCTAGAGATTAATGATTCATTTCCCGATGAACAACTCCTTTCGGTGTCGGTGAATGATATTCCATGGTTTGCGAACGTTGCTAATTTCCTTGTAATTGGTATAATCCCATGTGAGGTCTCTTCTAACCAAGGGAAGAAGCTCAAACGAGATAGTTTGGATTTCTATTGGGATGAACCATACTTGTTCAAGATTTGCATGGATGGTGTGATCCGAAGGTGTGTCCTGGAGGAGGAGCAATTGAGTATCTTAGAGTCTTATCATTCCTCTCCCTATGGTGGCTATCATGGCGGGGCGAGGACGACTCCAAAGTTTTGAGTTGTGGGTTTTATTGGCCAACTTTGTACAAAGATGCAAGTGACCTTGTGAAGAAGTATGACGAATGCCAAAGAGCGAGTGGAATTTCGAAGAAAGATGAGATGCCTCTCAATACCATTCTTGAAGTTGATATATTTGATGCATGGGGCATTGATTTTATGGGCCCATTTGTTAGCTCGTGTGGGAACACATACATTCTTGTAGCAGTTGACTATGTTTCAATGTGAGTTGAAGCCGTGGCTTTGCCCAACAATGAGGCCCGGAGTGTTGTTGCGTTTCTCAAGAAGAGCATTTTTACAAGGTTTGACACTCCTCGTGCAATCATAAGTGACATGGGGTCTCATTTTTGTAATAAAGCTTTTGACACTTTGCTTGCAAAGTATGGTGTCAACTAAAAAGTTTCTACTCCTTATCATCCTCAAGCGAGTGGCCAAGTTGAAGTCTCAAACAGGGAAATCAAGAGTATATTGTCAAAGACGGTTAATGCAAATAAGACCGATTGGTCAAAGAAGTTGGATGATGCTCTATGGGCTTATAAGACTGCACATAAGACTCTGATTGGTATGTCTCTGTATCGGTTGGTGTTTGGGAAAACTTGCCATCTACCGATTAAGTTAGAGCACAAAGCCATGTGGGCTTTGAGGAAGCAGAATCTTGAATGGGATGTGGCAGCAAATCTTCGTGTGGAGCAGCTTAATGAACTTGATGAATTCTGATTCCATGCCTACTCCAGTTTGTCCTTGTACAAGGACAAGATGAAGTACCTTCATGATAAATATGCTCGTGGCAAGGAGTTAAAAGTGGGTGATTTGGTTCTCTTGTTTAATTCTCGATTACGTCTATTTCCGGGAAAGCTTAAGTCGAAATGGAGTGGACCTTTTGAAGTGGTGTTTGTGACTCCGTTTGGTGAACTTGACTTGAAGAACAAAAATGGTGAGGTTTTCAGAGTGAATGGGCACAGGGTCAAGCACTACCTGGGCAAGATTGATGAGAGCCACGTGGTGGCACTTCTTCATCTAAAGTGATTTGATGGTAACTTGTGTCGTACCACAACGTTAAATCAGGCGCTTCTTGGGAGGCAACCCATGTGTCTTTCTTTTGGTTTTTCTTTGATTTTCTTTGTAGTGTAGGATTTATTTTTGGACTGACCGGTTGTGAGATGTTGTAGGATTGTGTTGATGCAGTGCAGGACCAAGTTGAAAAATGATCACTCTCTGAAGTTTGCAATGCGGACCGCACTTTATTTTGTGCGGCTGCAAAGGCCTTTGTGCAGGGGCAAGAAATCAATGCGGACCGCAGAAGTGATTTGTCAAAAGTGAAGAGTCTCTAAAGTTTTCTACCGCGGTCGCGTTGCATTTTGTGCGGTCCGCGATGGACCACTGCGGCCGCATTGGATTTCTTGAGGTTCACAGTGGCCAATTTCCCAGGGCTTCATGGTTTTGAGCACCACGGACCGCGGTGCCATTTTGTGAGGTCCGCGATGGGTAGGTGAGCTGGGGCCCAGGACCTTTTCCTATAAATAGAACCTGAGGCCCTCCATTTGAACTTTTCGATCTTTTTAATCTCATAAGCCTAAAAATCACTGTTCACTCTCTACATTGCACGAATTCAACTTCTTATTCTTGATTAATCATCAATGCATCTCATTTCTGGTAACTTTAATTTCTTTTTAGTTATTTAAGTTTGCTATTTTCTTTTGACTTCACTGTATCTTAGTTTTTCTTCTTTTCTTCTCGTTTTTCTTTTAAATTAGTAGCATATGTTAGTCAATCCTGTTTAATTAGGAATAATTGGTTACAACACTGATGCAAAACATAGGGAATCACTAATAGGTAACAATTTGGACTAAAATGGACAAAACTTGAACCCTGGGTTGGTGTTGCTGCTGGGCACTCACTGCGGACCGTGGTGGATTCTGTGCGGTCTGCAGTGCCTTTGTGCAGTCCGCAATACTATTTTGTACGGACCGCGGTGGATTAAGTTCTGAAAGCTAACATTTGAGGACCACAGGCGCAATGGATTTTGTGTGGTCCGCGGTGCCTCAATGCGAACTGCAGTGCATTTTGTGCGGTCTGCGGTGCATAGATTCAAAGAATGGGTAGTCTGAACCCCACCTCTGTGCGGACCGCAATGGATTTTGTGCCGTCTGCGGAAACCTCTTTGCAGCCACACTTCATTTTGTGTTGTCCGCAGTCTGCAACCTTTGACTGTCTGCAACAATTTTCCTGCATTTCTATATTTCATTGATTCTATTGATACTAACAAGGCAAAACTGAATGTTGTTTGCAGACAATGGTGAAATCACGAGGCAAAGGTGGTAAACAATCAGGAAGAGGAGAGTCCTCCAGGGGTAGGGGACAAGAAATGATAAGATTAACCCCGCAAGCTCGGGCAAAACATCAAAAATACCAGAAGGCTCATAAAAGCTGCAGACAGAGCTATTAACCAATCAGGGAGTGAGTATAAGACTTCCCGGGAGGCATCGTCAGGCTCCGTGCCAGAGTATGTTCCAGATTTTTTGGAGAGGAACAGGTTGAGTGATATACCTCCAGTCTCTCCCATTGCCTAAGCATCAGTGCGCATATCTTCTGAGTCGTTTGAGGGATCAGCTGCAGGCAGTGACAATGAATATTCCACCTTTCCTATAGCTTCATTATCCGAAGAGGGGCCCATAGAATAAGGGGAAGAAGTAGAATGGGGTGAACCCCAAGTAGCTGGGGTAGAAAGGACCAGAAATCCGGAGGCATGGCAGGATTGGTTTGTTAGTGAGGTTGCCTATCACAAATTTAGAGAGTGGTGGTCCGAGAGGAAATTGATACCTGAGCATAAATTTACCACCCAGGACCTTTTGCCTCACAACCCCAATGTGTTGAGGCAATTCAGAGAGAGAGCTGGATGGGACTATTTCATAGGCCATGTAGAAGATGCCAATGAGCACTTGGTGAAGGAGTTCTACACAAATGTGGCCCACATCAAAAAGGGTACCACAGTGACCAAAGTGCGGAACTTGAAGGTGAAATTTGATGGCAAGACCATAAATGATTACCTGGGCTTCCCGAAGGAGGATGAGGCATTGTATTTGGAGAAGATGACATTGGGTGAGGTTGCTCGTCCTTGGCTGGCAGAGTACTTGGCAATCCCAGGTACCACCTCAGAGTGGTTGACTACGGGAGTGAAGATCTTGAGGAGAACTTTAAACTTTGAAGCTAAAGGGTGGGAAACATTTGTGTATAACAGGCTAGACCCCACCACCCATGACAACTCACTTCCTATTCATCGGATGATATTAGTGGCATCAATCATGGCGGGATACATGATTACCATCGGGAATGTGATGTCTCGTGTTATTAAATGGGCGGTGAACGAAGGTGACATATCTTATTCCTTCCCCAACTTCCTGACCATGTACTTGGAGGACTTAGATATGGAGAAGCGGAAATTTGATATGAAAGTGAAGGCGAAGGCACCGTTCTTATGGTACAGCCTACAGGGTGATGACAACCCTAAAGGCAAGCACTACAAGGGCAAAGCCACTACTTCAATTGGTCAGTCTGAAGAGCCAGTAGTGGTAGTGACTCCTACTCAACCTCCTTCCACCTCAGCAGACATGGCCCCAAGACCATCCACTTCTACAGCTCCAGAGATCCCCTCCTCCACTGCATACCCCCTGACTGCACACTGTCTGAGCCAGACCCTCGCCAATATCAACAACTGGATGCAGACAACTACTTCTAAGCTGTCTGTACTATCCTCTACGGTGACAGCCTAGTCAGCACCCCCTTTGCCACAGGTCCCACAGTCCGTTGAGGACACTCTAAAGGAAATTCTAGACAACCAGAAAAAGCTCATAAAAGTCGTTGACTCTCATGGAAAGGCATTGAAGGAGCTTGCTAGGGAGCGAAGAAAATGAGGAAGAATCGGGCTTCAAAAGAGTAAGTGAATGAGCTAAGGGTCGAGGTAGAGAGGTTGAAGGCGGATCACCTACCTTTAGATTTGCTATTGTATGACCCGGCACCAGCAGCCCAGCCCCAGCCAGAGCAGGAGTCCGAGAGGCCAACCAAGAGGAAGAGGGTGATTCCATGTACTGATGATGCAGTCATAGAGTTAACGGACCCACAGGGAGGTTCCTCCAGCCGACCCCAAACTTCATTACAGGCCCAGGACTCAGTCCAGGTCCAGGCCCAGGTCCCAGCAGAGCCACAGATCATAGAGAGCCAGTCACAGGTTCCCGAGCAGAAAGAGGACCCAAGGACCCAGACTCAGGATCCAATGCAGATGGAGGGCCCATAGGGAGTTTCTTTTTCCTCTCTTCTCTATTTTTGTGCTTATTTTGGTTAGTTGGCATTGAGGGCAATGCCAGCTTTTATTTGAGGGGGTAGCCCTATTTGGATATTTGGATGACTGTATATATGACAGTATTTTATGCTTTTTTTAAACCTTTGGTATGTACATAATTTTATCATTTCATTGCACTTTTTGTACTTTTTACTTTGGGTCTATATATAAAGCTACGTTCTTATGTATATATTCATTGTCCCTATTGTATATAAATCCCCTCTTGTACATATTCATTTTACTTTTCTCATTTTTCCTTTCTTAGCTTCTTATTTTACGTTCGTAGCTTCTTGTTTTGAGTTTTTGCAATAAGCCTTTGGTTTTCTTAATGTCACGGTTCTTTCCAAAGGTGGAATTTGTGTGAACCAGGTGGCTCTTCCCGATGATTGATGGCATGACAACCTTCTTAAGGGTTCGAATCTATTTTTTTTGCTTTTTAGTAGTTAGTTGGAATAGGTGACTCAAGCAAAGCTTCACTTGTGCGTAACACATTTGTCTTTGATCCTATGGTCAAAAACAAATCGTTGTGTATAGGATGGTGAAAGTTGTGACCTTGAGACTCTTGTGTTGAACGATAATCATTAAGTGGTTTTTTGGGACCATTGTGTTGCTCAAATCTTAGCTAAGGTTGTTGTGGTCCCCCGACTCTGTGTCTTTAGCAAGTCCAAGTCCCCAGCCATTTGTCTAGAACTTGCCCTGAATGTTTTTCTAGGCGAAATCCTAAGTGTAATTTGACTTGAGACGTGATTATAGGCTCTTCTTAATCCGAATGATATCTTGAACACTTCCATAGCCTACTAATGATAAATTTCCCAGTCAACCCTTTTGAGCCATAGACCTTTTTCTTTCAAGAACCACGATATAAGCCTTTAACCGTTCTAAAAATACCCTCTCTTGGCACCCTATCTTTCCTTAGCACATGACAAAAGCATAAGTTTGGGGGAGGGACGAGGATTGTAACAAAGTGGTAAAAAGTTACAAAATGGGGAAAAGGAAAGGAAATGAAAAAGAAAAAAAATCAAAAAGACAAAAAGAATGGTCAATGTAGAAAAGAATGAAGGGATTCAATAAAAGTAAAGAATGAAATGTGTGGAAGTTGAGAAAGGAGAAAAAGATTTGAAATGACAAGAAAGAGTGACAGTGTGTCTCTCTAACCTCTTAGAAAGAAGTAAAATGACTTAAAAAGTCAAGTGAATGTTTGCCAAAATGAAGCAAAAGAAGTGTTAAAGGGAAGATGGAACCTACTTAGACCAAATATTTCCCACCCTGAACCAAAAGCCTTCACTATGTCTCCACAAAAGCCCTGTATGATCTTGAGTTGAATGAAGCTTACATTAGTGGTGACTCACATAAAGGGCAAACATATGGTACTTAGAGCCGGACATGTGACTTTTCTTTGAGAGAGATGAGTGTATTCTCATTTACCTCGTTCTGAGTGCTACAATCCTAAAGGTGAGGTTTGTTTAAGAAGAGTTGAGGATATATGAGTTTGGGTTCCACAATAACCAAAGTAATAGAAAGAGTTTCTTTGATATGTTGAGTCGACTCTTGATGCTCTTGTGTCGCACTAAATCCATGGTGCTTAAAAGAGTGAATGTTGTTAATGATTCATTTGGATTGAGGGCAATTGTTAGTACCAATTGATGCTAGATGAGGTCACTTTAGGTCAGCTGAATTTTCTTGGATTTACTCTTAAGGGGTGGGTCTTATTTTATTTGCTTGAGGACAAGCAAAAGCTTAAGTTTGGGGAGTTGATAACTAGGGATTAAGATGCATTTTACACTCCTTGCTTGAGTTTTGATTAGAATTGTGTACAAAATAGTCCCAAAGGCTTACATGTTGTACTTGATTGCAGGGTTTGGTCAACAAGGTGACAATTTGTCAAAACCAGCTCAAAAGGGAGTGAAACATGCACAAGTACCAAGAACAAGTCCAAGCACAGTGTAACAGGACCAGTGCAGCCGCACTCTATTCTGTGCGGTCTGCAAAGAGGAGGTTCAGAAAGGTGCTCATTTCAGGCATTCAAACAATGCGGCCGCAAAGCATTTCATGCAGACCGCATTGGCTTCATTGTGGTCGCACTCGATTTTGTGCGGTCCGCAAGGTTGGAGTTCAGAGAGTTGTTAATTTTGGGAATATTGCCAATGCGGTCCGCAATCATTTTTGTGCGGACCGTAATAGAAGACACCGCGGCCGCAATGCATTTTGTGCAGCCCGCAGTGGCCAAGTTCAGAGAGCAGAAGTTTTTTGCCAAGAGCCTCATGCGGCCACACTCAATTTTGTACGGTTCGCACTAACCCCGCATGGGTATTTTTGTCCATAAAATTCGGCCTAGTATAAATAGTTTCTTTTCCCATTTTTAGGTCATCAGTTGTATTCTAGACAACAGTTGCGCTCGTGAATAGTGTTCTTTCACTATTTTGAGTAATTTTACAATAGTTTCATCATTGAATCTTCAAGTTTTAGCCAGTAACTAAATATTATGGGTTTTTCTTCATCTATTTCTTTGTTTTCTTCTATTATCATGAGTAGCTGGACCCATTAGCTAGGGTTGTGGCTCAACCCTAGTGTGGGCAATTGATAGGTCTTATGTTTTAAGGCTTGAATGTCTATGAGTGTTTGATATTTGCTAATTTATGGTTTAATGTTGAATTAGTGGTTACAAACACTAGTTCATGCCTATTTGACTTGGGCTCTTCTTGAGAAAGAGAGCCTAAGTCTAGGAAAATTGGTCCAACAAGGAATTGGGGCGTATTCAAGAGGTTGATAGCCCCAATTAAAGGGTTAAACCTAGAGATAGTAATACCCGACTTGAACCTCAATTGTTTGCACAAAATATCATACCCAATTGGTCTTGAGAAAGTCAATTAGGGCAAAATCACTCAAACTACCGAGAGGTATAGAATGAGAAGTATCGTGCAATGGTTATATCGTAATCCCCAAATATGACAACCTAGCCTTAGACTCGAGAACCCGTCAAGTGTCCACCTAGGAGAGAGTCACTTCCCTAGTGCCTTTTAACTATTTAGACAACCTTCAATATTTTACTCTTAGCTTAACTTAGCTTAATTTTGCATCCTACTAGTATAAATTTAGAAGTAATATCAAAACCAACTTTGTTTAGAAGTGCAATTAGGAATAATTATGCAACTCCAATTTAGATAGAAACTCAATTCCCATCTCTAGCTCTCTGTGGAAATCGATCCCGACCTTTTCGTGTAAAAGCTGCTTCGACCACTCTTGCCATTTTGTAGTGGTGTAGGGCTGACCTCGATCAAAGATGCAACTTTAACCCATTTTGTGAAATAGTCTATGACCACCAGAATAAATCTATGCATGTTTGAAGCAGCGGGTTCAATCGGACCGATGATATCCATGCCCCAAATGGAGAAAGGCCAGGGTGCATGTTGCATTGAGTTCATTAGGCGGCACTCGTATCAAGTCAGCATGTATCTGGAATTGGTGACACTTCTGGGAATACCTGATGCAGTCTGTCTTCATGGTCGTCCAGAAATAGCCTGCTCTTAGTATTTTCTAGAAAAAACCTCCATGGCCTCTGGAAGATAAGTACATACGTCTCCATACCGATCCTCCAGCCTCTACTAAGTTTGCTCGTGATTCGTGAGACCTATGTAACCTAGTGGACTGATACCAACTTGTCACGACCAGAAATTCCCACCGTCAGGACCGTGATGGCGCCTAACATTTCACTTGCTAGGCAAGCGAATGTTAGAACATATTATCTATTTTTAACAATTGAATTGGATAACAAGAAATATTAAAATAACTGAAATACGAATGCGGAAGCTAAAACTGTTAAACACCTACTACAAAATTCCTGAACCTGATGTCACGAGTGTACGAACTACTAAAATAGTACATACAAGGGTCTGAAACAAATACAAAGCTGTCGAATGAAAATGCACAGGTAAATAGAAAGGGAAGGGAACTCCAAGGGCTGCGGGCGCTGAGCAGTCGTACCTCAAGTCTCTGTAACTATCTGATCCGAGCTCTCTAGTAGCCACCGCTGGGGCCGACTCCAAAATCTACACAGAAGTGCAGAGTGTAGTATCAGTATAGCCGATCCCATGTACTGGTAAGTGTCGAGCCTAACCTCGATGAAATAGTGACGAGGCTAAGGCGGGTCACTTACACTGCAACATGTACGTAGTATATATAATAATGACAGAAAAAAATAAATACTGAACAGAAGTAAACAGTCAACTGAGAATAATAATCGCAGTATCGAGAATACACTAGTGTCGTCCAGAATTACCAATCTTTAACAGTTCAAATAAAAATACCGGAAACCAATGCAACCCAAGAAATGAAAACATACTGGTTGTTGCGGCGCGCTACCCGATCCTACCAGACAACACAAAATCCTCCCTTATTTCACCGTGTTAGCATCAACAACAGAGATAATATACATAAATATGTTGCGGCGCGCAACCCGATCCCACCATATATCAATATCAATATCATTGTTTACCTTTATTTTACCATATCAATCCACCCTTATTTCGCATGTTGCGGTTTGCAACCCGATCCTACCGTATATAACATATTCACCCTTATTCCACCATATCAATCCACCCTTATTACATCTCTTATGACGTGCTGCCCGATCCCACCATATCAGTACCAAATACTCAAACCACAATCAAATCAATAGTTCAACCACAAAGCCTTTACCATCAATAAAAATCTAACTGAACCAAAAGGGAACTTGTACAATAAAGAAGTCTACTCGAGTAATACTATACAACGAGACCAATCCGGCAATTGACAATTAGAAGGTGCAAGTAAGTCAATTTAAGCAAATAGCAGGGAATCTTGAAACTATGGAAGGGCTAACATCAATAATAGGAGAAGGCATTGATTGACAAGTAGCAGTTAAGCATGGAAAGCATTTAGAGCATATAACAATTAAGACAGAGAAGGAAATAATCAAGGAAAGGCATAAAATCAAGGAAAACAGATAATTCGGCGGCGTATAGGCTGTTACGCAACGCCTTCCTGATGATCTTCGGAAGGGCAACATAAGGCTAAGCAACCGATGTCAGTGCGGTTGCTGTCCGCCAATGAGGTCCTCGCTGCACACTAGACTAGATTGTCAGTGCCGTGCGGGAAAACCAATGTCGTAAGCAATTGCGGAAGCTGAGAGAGAATTGGATTTTGAATGCAGATGATGATTTTATTGATGACTGAAAATGATGATTACAATGATGTGGTGTCGAGGGGAGAGACACCAGAAAATGCTGATTGAAATGTTTGATTGTTTGGTCCCCCTTAATAATGCTTAAAAAAATAAACCAACATTACAAGACTAGCCCTAATAAAGCTGTAGAAGCACACTGAAATGAAAATGATGAAAACTAGTCTATGATTACAATGAAAAGGACTTAGATTATTACAAGGTAAAACTAAGTCCGATGGCAGCATCTTTGTCTTGCGGGTCAGGGTCTGCGCGCGCGTTGCTGTGGGCGCGCGCGACACTTGATGTGCTGGCCTGAGGCTGGGCGCTGGTGCTAGGCATCAGGGTCTGTGCGCGAGGCGCTGTTGGAATGGGCCTGCAGCTGGGCGCTGGCGAGGCATCAGGATCTGCGCGCGCGGCATTGTCAGGGCGCGCGGCGCTGTTGTCATTGGCCAGCCCTTGGGCGCTGGCGAGAGGCATCGGTGGGGCGACAGAGGCACATGCGCGCTTGTCACTTGGCGCAGCCAAGACCACGGGGCCGACCATGGCGCTAGGCATTGTGAGGCTTGCTAGGCCGCCATGGGGCGCGACCAAGGGGTCATGGGGCATGTCTGGAAAGCAGCCCATGACATTCTCCCCCACCTGAGTTGGCGCCGTCCTCGGAGCCTTATGATGATGATGATGATGTTTCTGATGGTTGTTGGATGGGAGGTCTGCGCCCCTCTGTTCTTTGAGCTTGCTGTTGTAGCGAAGCAATGATTGCATGCGACTGACATGGAAGACTGGATGGATCTTCCACCAGGATGGAGTTTTTACCTGGTATGTGGACTCCCCAATGCGTTTTTCAATGGACAGGGGCCCGATGTATTTTTGTTGCAGGCGAGGGTCATGGGTCCTTTCTGCAAACAAGTACTGCTTTGGGATGCGTAGCATTACTTTGTCCCCTGGTTGATGTTGGGAAAAGCAACGCTTTTGTTCGGTGAACCTTTTTGCCCGCTCTTGGGCCCTGATGAGATAGCTCCGCACTATCTCCATGTTGCGCTCCCATTCGCTCGAGAAGTTGGCAGCTCGAGGAGATTTCGGCATGGTTGAGGCATTCACCGTTTGCGGGAGAAGCGGTTGCTGTCCGGTAACAATTTCAAAAGGGCTCTTGTTTGTATGATGGCTCTTTTGAGAATTGAAACACAGTTGAGCAGCATCCAGGAGCTTCACCCAATGCTTCTGTGATCCGGTTGCGAAGTTGCGGAGATATTCCTCCAGCATGTCATCGAACCGGTCTGTCTGGCCATCCGATGGTGGATGGATGTCTGTGTTGTGACTCAATGTTGACCCAAAGCACCTGAAGAGATGGGTCCAAAAGTTGCTAGTGAAGCGTGAGTCGCGCCTACTAACAATGTTTTTGGGCAGGCCCCAATGTTTGACAATGTGCGAGAAGAAGAGTCGAGCTGTATCTTCTGCTGAGATGTTTTGCGGGGCTGCTATGAAAGTTGCATAGTCTGAAAATTGATCTATGACAACCATGATGGATGCAAGATTGCCGACTTGGGGCAATCCCGTGATGAATCTGAGGGAAACACTTTCCCATGGTCTCTGAGGGACATGTAATGGCTGCGAGGGTCCCGGCTGTGATGAGTGATCCGACTTGTCCTTGTGGCATGGCTGACAAGTCTTCACACGATGATGAGCGTCACCAGTCTTTTGAGGCCGATGACATGATGGCTGATTGTTGCTGCGAAGGGTAGCCTGACCCTGAGGTTCATGTCTGTTGACTACCTTCTCCAATTGCATGGCCGAGATGTTTTCAGCGGCCATCTTTATGGGGAAGCATGGTATGGTGCAGGGCTTGGCCCCTTTTTCTCCCATCATCAGGAGCATGTTGGCATATGGTACCGGTATGGTGTTGGTTTGCCTCATGAACTCCAAACCCACTATGATGTCGAAGTCATCTATGATTGCGATGCGCAGGTCGATGCTTCCTTTGTATGGGCCAAGTTTCACTGGGACATTTGTAGCTGTTCCACCCAATGTCTGAGGTGGTGAGTTGATAGCCTTGACGCGGCCTTTGCTCTTTTGTACAACAAGACCTAGGCGCTCTACTTGTGTTGATGACAAGTAGTTGTGGGTGGCACCCGTGTCTATCAAGGCGTGAAGGGGCTTGCCGTTCACTTTCAATTCGACGAACATTAGGGTCCTCGCTTGTTTAGGAGGTCCTTCGTCCATCTTTTCTTTCCCTTTCCTGGTGATCGGGACTGATGTTTTCTTAGGAGGAGATGCACTGGTCCCCGCTAAGGCATGAGGGATAGAGCCAACAATTGCATTGAAGGCGCCTACCTGGTTGTCTTCTGATGTGTCTGATGCGTCTAACTCATCCTCGACAGTCTGATGAGCATTGACCTTGATGTTTGGGCATTCATTGTTCCAATGTGCCCCGCCGCAATGACGGCATTCTGAGGGAGGCTTTCTCCCCTGATTGTTGTTGATGGATGCAGCACTGTTGCTGTTGGAGGGAGGAGTCTTAGTTTTGGATGCACTCCGATCTCCCCCACTTTTGCTTGGGCCACCATTGCTGGGATGGTGCCCGTTGAATCCCCCTCGGACAGACGGCTGGGGCCTGTCGTTCTGAGTTCCCAAATGATAATCGCCAAGGCATTCTGCAGCTTGAATGGCCTTGGGCAGGGTGTCTACCCGTTGTCGCTGTAGTTCCATACGGGCATGAGGTTTCAAACCTTCTATGAATGCGAAGAGTTTGTCTTTGTCCCCCATGTCGCGTATGTTTAGCATGAGTGCGGAGAATTCGCGCACGTACTCCCTCACTGATCTGGTGTGGCGGAGGTCCCGTAGCTTTCTCCTTGCATTGTATTCCACATTTTCGGGAAAGAACTGCAGGTGTATGGCTACCTTCAATTCGTCCCATGTCTGAAGAGTATCTTCACCGGCCTTGATGGCTTCGTATTTGACCCGCCACCAAAGTTTGGCATCGCCCTGAAGATACATGGCAGCAGTCGCTACCTTTTTGGATTCCTCCAAATGGCCCACGGCATCGAAGTATTGTTCGATGTCGAAGATGAAGTTTTCCACTTCTTTAGCATCCCGGGATCCGTCGTATGGCTTTGGCTCCGGTATCTTAAGCTTTTGTGGAATGGGGGTGAGGTTTGCTGCACCCCTGATGTGATGGTCGCCTTCTCGAAGTAGGCTCTGTAAGGCAGCATTGACAACGTTGAGCTTGTCAGTCAAGTCGTTTATGGTTTGCTGCATGGCAGTTAGTCTGTCTGCCTCATGTTGCTGATGGGCTAAATCGTCGGCACGCTCCTGTTGGAGGTCCTCAAATTTGCCATGGATGTTGGCAGTTTCAATGGCTGCCGTTTGTCGGTCCTCGTCGGAGTCACGACTGATGTTTGCAATGTCATTTTCGGCCTGCCGCATTCGGCGGTCCAGGTCGTCCAACCTTTGCACTAGGTTGTTGCTTTGATCAGGCACCGTTTCTACGATGGGTCGTAATCGGTCAACCGTCTCTTCTAGGGATGCTAGACGCTCCCCATGATTCACCATGGTCAGAAATGGTGATGATGGCAAATGTGTTCCCTCGTCCGATGTCGAGCCCAGGCTCTGATACCAACTGTTACGCAACGCCTTCCTGATGATCTTTGGAAGGGCAACGTAAGGCTAAGCAACCGATGTCAGTGCGGTTGCTGTCCGCCAATGAGGTCCTCGCTGCACGCTAGACTAGATTGTCAGTGCCGTGCGGGAAAACCAATGTCGTGAGCAATTGCGGAAGCTGAGAGAGAATTGGGTTTTGAATGCTGATGATGATTTTATTGATGACTGAAAATGATGATTACAATGATGTGGTGTCGAGGGGGAGAGACACCAGAAAATGCTGATTGAAATGTTTGATTGTTTGGTCCCCCTTAATAATGCTTAAAAAAAATAAACCAACATTACAAGACTAGCCCTAATAAAGCTGTAGAAGCACACTGAAATGAAAATGATGAAAACTAGTCTATGATTACAATGAAAAGGACTTAGATTATTACAAGGTAAAACTAAGTCCGATGGCAGCATCTTTGTCTTGCGGGTCAGGGTCTGCGCGCGCGTTGCTGTGGGCGCGCGCGACACTTGATGTGCTGGCCTGAGGCTGGGCGCTGGTGCTAGGCATCAGGGTCTGTGCGCGAGGCGCTGTTGGAATGGGCCTGCAGCTGGGTGCTGGCGAGGCATCAGGATCTGCGCGCGCGGCATTGTCAGGGCGCGCGGCGCTGTTGTCATTGGCCAGCCCTTGGGCGCTGGCGAGAGGCATCGGTGGGGCGACAGAGGCACATGCGCGCTTGTCACTTGGCGCAGCCAAGACCACGGGGCCGACCATGGCGCTAGGCATTGTGAGGCTTGCTAGGCCGCCATGGGGCGCGACCAAGGGGTCATGGGGCATGTCTGGAAAGCAGCCCATGACATTCTCCCCCACCTGAGTTGGCGCCGTCACATGAAATTGACATAGCACATAGTCCGAGGTTTACTAATTCCCTTAACTCAAGGTTAACCAAGACGCTTACCTCACTTTACAGTTAATTCAAAGCTCTACAAGAGCCTTTCCCCTAGAATTCGCCTCCAAACCACTCGTATCTAATCACAGTTAACTCAATAATATCAAATATTGCTAAAGAAATCAATTAAAATACATAAATTTAGAATTCCCAAACTTTTTTCCAAAAAATCAAAAATCGACCCTGGGCCCGCTTGGTCAAACCCCAAGGTTCAGACCAAAATTTATTTACCCAGTCACCCCCGAGCCCGATCATGTAATTAGCCTTGGAATCCGACCTCAATTTGAGGTCTAAATCCCAATTTCTCAAAAATTCCTAATTCTACCCAAACCCCCAATTTTCACCATGAAAATCCTAGATTTTAGGTTAAAGATTTATGAAATGTAATGAAAGATTGAAAGAAAGTAGATTAAAATCACTTACCAATGAACTGGGGAAGAAAAGGTCTTCGAAAAATCACCCCTAGGTTGTTCTTGTTTTGAAAATTTGAAGAATGACTGAATGAGTCAAAATTCCATTTTTTTCTAACATTTGATCACTTGCCGGTATCGCATTTGCGACCTGGGATTCGCAAATGCGAACCCCGCAAATACGAATAATACTTCGCAAATGCAAAGAATAACTTAAGCCTACTTCATTCGCAAATGCAACCCGGAGCTTCGCAAATGCGAAGGTCTACCCCCAGCCCCACTGCTCGGAAATGCAATGGCCTCTTTGCAAATGCGAGGCTCGCAAATGCGAAGTCTGCAGATCTGATACACCAGCATCTATGTTCTCTAAGTTCAAAACATTCTGTAGCTTATCTGAAACTCACCCAAGCCCTCGGGGCTCCAAACTTAACATGCACACAAGTCCTAAAACATCATACGAACTTGCTCGCGCGATCAAATTGCCAAAATAACACCTATAACTACGAATTAAACACCAAATCAAATGAAATTTTCAAGAAAACATTGAAACTTCTATTTTCACAACCGGACGTCCGAATCACGTCAAACCAACTCTATTTCTCACCAAATTTCACACACAAGTCATAAAAGATTATAATGGACCTCTACCGGGCTTCAGAACCAAAATATGGACCCGGTATCAACAAGATCAAACATCAATCAATTTTTAAAAATCATTAAATTTTCATATTTCAATTTTTAACAAAAATTCATAACTCGAGCTAAGTACTTCCGAATTCGATTCCGGGCATACACTCATATCCCATATTTCGATACGGACCCACCGAAAATGTCAAAACGTGAATCCAGGTCTGTTTATTCAAAACATTGACCAAAGTCAACTCAAATTAATTTTTAAAATAAAAGTTCTTATTTTTATCAGTTTTTAACATATAAGTCTTCTGGATCAACACCCGAACTGCACACGCAAATCAAGAAAGGCTAAAGTGAGGTTCTAAAGGCTTTGAAACATAAAATTTAATTCTAAAACCTAAGATGACCTATCAGGTCATCACACGAGCCCTAGGGGATCTAAACCAAAAGTGCACACAAGTCTAAAAACATCATACGAACTTGCTCGTGCAATCAAATTGCCAAAATAACACCTAAAACTCTGAATTGAGCACAAAATCATTTGAAATTTTCAAGAAAAATTTGAAACTTCTATTTTTACAATCGGACGTCCGAATCACGTCAAACCAACTCCATTTCTCACCAAATTTCACAGACAAGTCATAAATATGGTAATGGACCTATACCGGACTTCGAAACCAAAATACAGGCCCGATATCTAAAAAGTCAACTATTGGTCAAACCTTTCAAATTCATTAAGCCTTTAACTTTTAAATTTCTACAAATTCCAATAACTCGGGCTAGGGACTTGCAAAATCGATTCCGGGCATACGCCCAAGTTCCAAATCATGATACGAACCCACCGGGACAGTCAAATACGAATCCGGGTCCGTTTATGCAAAATGTTGACCGATGTCAACTCAAATAGATTTTAAAGCTAGAATTTCATATTTTTATCAGTTTTTAATATGAAAACTTTCTGAAAATACGTCCAAACTGCGCATGCAAATCGATGAGGGCAAAAATGAGATTGTTTAAAGCTTAAAAGGGCATAATTAGATGTATAACATAAGATGACCTTTCGAGTCATCACAGGGGGACAAGCACGACACCTGGTGCCTTAATTGCTGAAAGTCATATTTTTTATATGTGGAATCAAATCTTATAAATATAACTCATGTCTAATTCTATAAAAGTATTTGTTTGCGTATTTGAAATATTTAGTCTAAATTTTTTTACTAAATCCTATAGATTTTTTATACTTTATTGAAAATAAAACTAATATATTTTCTTCAAAAGTAATGTTACTAATGAGACAAGTCCTTGCTAATTTAAAGTTTTAAATAACCCCTTGCATTTCGCTTTTCAGTTATACTTTTACCAAATTCTTTTTGGTAGTAAATATACTAAAATTAGTACTACTATATGTATATTGCTTGAATAAGATATTTTTATTTGTATTTAAGGTTAGATATTCTTTAAATTTATTTTGTGTCTTAACTTATTTTCTAAAGCTTATTTTGAAAAGTTTATGGTATTTGGATCAGAATCTACATTACATTAGAATTAATTAATGGATATTGGTTGAGTTCTTTAAGAGCATATATGTTGCTTATAATTCAACGGATTCGCAGATACGGATCTAGAATTTTTAGTTCATAAACACACTACTAAAAACAAGAGAGAAAAAATATATTAAGCGGGAATTGATCCATATTCCTCTTGGTAAATAATTCACTCATTAACCAAATGCACCATTCAATGTTCTTGGAGCATGGGTACCAACAATTAATATTATACCAATTTTACAAAAATATGTACATAAAATATCTAATTTTGAGGGGAGACCATGGCTTCACTTGTTCCAGAATCTCCCCTATAAATCCGCTCCTAGCTTACTCTTTATTTGTTGCAAAAACTAAAAATTATACTTAGGTTTTACCATGGAAAATCAAACACCGGCTTGATTCCTTCATAGAACTCGAAAATATAAAAATAGTTTATGTCCATTTTATGTCTCCAAGTCTTCCATGAGGCGGTTCTGAGAATAGATATGGAAGTATTGCAAGATGTATATTTATCTTGCTTCTTGAGAGAAATTAAAATTAATAAATTCGTGTGATATTTTTTTAAATTTAGAGATGATACATATGTCTTCTAACTCTAAGTATAGTTGAAGGCTATATTTAGTATAATAAAAATAACCATGTTGTATGTAACAATGGGATATGGGATAGATATAAGTTGGTACTATATAAGTTGTATATAGTTGTATGTAACGAATATAAGTTGGTACTATATTTTTAGGCTTAATCTCTTTGCTCTATCAATTTTCATTGATTTGTTTTCTTTTCTTTCACAGATATACTTTTACCAAGATAAATACAATAAGTTCAAAAACAAAGGGCTTCAAAATTATAATTGGCTGAAAGTCATATTTCCTGACATGTGGTATCAGAGCTTATAAATATAATTCATGTTATAATTCTATAAAAGTATTTGTTTGCGTATTTGAAAGATTTAATCTGAATTTTTTCTTTCTTAATCCTATAGATTTTTAGTACTTTATTGAAAATGAAACCAATATATTACCTTCACCATTGATTTGACTAATAACACAAGTCCTTTTTAATTTAAAGTTTTAAACAATCCATTGAATTTTACTTTTTACTTATACTTTTACCAATAATTTTGACAGTAAGGATATTAAAATTTCTACTACTAAACGTATATTGGTTGAAGAAAATATTTTTATTTATATTTAGGATTAGATATTCTTTTAATTTATTTTTGTGGCTTTACTTGCGCTTTCTGATACTTATTTTGAGAATTTTTTGGAATTTGGATCAGAATCTACATTACATTAGAATTAGTCAAAACATGATAGTTGAGTTTTTTGGGAACATATATGTTGCTTATTATTCATCTACGTCACAGAGATAGATTTGGGGGTTAGGACAGTAGGAGGCGACTCTGAACACTTTCCAGTTATTACGGGGTTGCACCAAGGGTCTGCGCTCAGCCCATTCCTATTTGCCCTGGTGATGGATGCACTGACTCATCATATTCAAGGGGAGGTGCCATGGTGCATGCTATTTGCTGATGACATTATTCTAATTGACGAGACACGAGGCGGCGTCAACGAGAGGCTAGAGATTTGGAGACATGCTCTTGAGTCTAAAGGTTTCAAGTTGAGCAGGACGAAGACGGAATACCTCGAGTGCAAATTTGGAGTTGAGCCGACGGAAGCGGGAGTTGAAGTGAGGCTTGACTCTCAAGTCATTCCCAAGAGGGGTAGTTTCAAGTACCTTGGATCGGTTATTCAGGGGATCGGGGAGATTGACGAGGATGTCACACACCGTATAGGGGTGGGGTGGATGAAGTGGAGGTTAGCGTCGGGAGTCTTGTGTGACAAGAAAGTGCCACCGTTACTAAAAGGTAAGTTTTATAGAGCAGTGGTTAGGCCTGCCATGTTATATGGAACTGAATGTTGGCCGGTAAAGAACTCACACATCCAGAAGATGAAAGTAGCAGAGATGAGGATGTTGAGGTGGATGTGCGGGCATACAAGGATGGATAAGATTAGGAATGAAGATATTCGAGAGAAGGTGGGCGTGGCCCCCATGGAGGACAAGATGCGGGAAGTAAGACTCAGATGGTTCGGGCACATTCAGAGGAGGAGCACTGATGCACCGGTGAGGAGGTGTGAGCGACTGGCTGTAGTGGGCACGCGGAGAGGTAGAGGGCGACCTAAGAAGTATTGGGGAGAGGTGATCAGACAGGACATGGCGCGACTTAGGATTACTGAGGACATGGCCCTTGACAGGGAATTATGGAGGTCGAGCATTAAGGTTGTAGGTTAGGGGAAACTTGTGAATATTTCTACAGCACAATAGAGTGAGACTAGCCAGTTAGGAGTTAGACTAAGAATGTAATTGGTCGTCTATTGATGCAGGGCTTTACCTGCTAGTTTTACTATACCAGCCATCTATTTCGTATTTCGTATTCTGTATTTCATATCTCTTATATTGCTGTTATTTTATTATGCATTTTTATGGTACTAATATATCGGCTCCTGTTGCTTTTTTTGAGCCGAGGGTCTCCTGGAAACAGCCTCTCTACCCTTCGGGGTAGGGGTAAGGTCTGCGTACATATTACCCTCCCCAGACTCCACTTGTGGGATTATACTGGGTCGTTGTTGTTGTTGTTGTTGTTATGTCCACTTTATGTAGCCAAGTCTTCCATGGGGCAATTCCGAAAATAGATTGAGATGAACATTTATCTTGCTTTCAAAGATAAATTAAAATTAGCAAATTGATGTGGTATTTTTTAAAAATATAGAGATGGTACATATGTTTTCACAATTCTCAGGACAGTTGAAGGTTATATTTGATATAATGAAAATAACCATGTCATATGCAATGATGGGATATAGAATAGAGCAACAAATGTAAGTTGGTGCTATATTTTTGGGCTTAATCTCTTTACTCTATCTATTTTTGTCACGACCCCATTTTTCCTCTGTAAGGTGTCGCAACGACACCTAGGTAAGCCTAATAATTATACCAAATGACTGAATATAAAGCTGAAACTCAAATCTCAGTATCTAAAATAAGTAGAACTGCAATTTAGAATTATTACAACTCCCAAAACCTGGTAGAAATAAGCTACAAGCTCTAAGAGAAATGCTAAATATCCATATACATCAGAGTCTAATGAAGATAAGGAAAAACAACATTATAAAGGTAGAGGGGGACTCTGAGGTCTGCGGATGCTGGAAGATATACCTTGAAATCTCCACGTACTCATTGCTCACTGAAATCGGGGCTGGTAGGAGGTACATGGGTCTGCATAAAAAGATATGCAGAAGAGTAGTATGAGTACACCATAACGGTACCTAGTAAGTTCTAAACCTAACCTCGGTAGAGTAGTGACGAGGTCAGGTCAGAGCTCTACTGGAATAAAAAGGAAACAAGGTAGAATGTACAATAATATAATGAAAAGACTGAGAATTTAATAATAAAAAATTACAGAAAAGGTAACAACGCAACAAATAGAGGTAAACAACAAGGGTGCTCCCGAGGTACTGCCTCGTAGTCCCAAAAGTAAATATATAACAGGGGAGCTCCCGAGGTACCGCCTCGTAGTCCCAAAAGTAAATATATAACAGGGGAACTCTCGAGGTACCGCCTCGTAGTCCTAAAAGTAAATATACAACTCGTAACCAATGGAACAACGAATTTACAGCAAGAAATCCTATAGTTAAAGACTAAATATAAAATCAAGGAAGTAGGAATTTAGCTAAGCATGTTGCACAAATTGCAGGTAAGAATTTAGACACATAGACATGCGATATTAGGCTAGACATGATGACTACACATGCCAAGGCAACTCAGTTGAGGAATTAAAAGAAGACTACTCAGCAAGAATCAAAATTTTCAACATATCCCCTGAGTACGCACTCGTCGCCTTGCGTACAAGGCCTCCACGTATTTCAACTACCATAACAGTATCAAAACCTAAGGGGAATTCCCATACACAAGGTTACACAAGTCACTTACCTCAAACCAAGCTCAATCAGTCAATAAGAATGCCTTTCACTCGACTTTCCGAATCCGAACGGCCCAAATCTGGTCAAAAGCAATTACATACTATTAATATAACTATAAGAAACTAGTCTAATTAATGAAATCAAGACTTTAACAAGAAATTAGAAAATCTCCCCAAAAAGTTGACTCGGGCCTATGTATTGGAATCGGGTAAAAGTCATAAATCCGAACACCCGTTTAACTACGAGTTTACCCATACCAAAATTACTCAAATCCGATATCAAAATCTTAATCAAACCTCAAAATTCGACCTAAGAACTTTTTCTCAATTTTCTCCAATTTTCCACCCAATCACTAATTTAATGATGAAACCAAAGTCATAAACATGGAAATTAATCAAAACTAGGTAAGAATCACTTATTTCAAATACCCATGTGAAAATCTATCTAAAAATTGCCTAATTCCGAGCTCTCTAGTCCAAATGGTAAAAAATGACATAAACCCTCGATTTTGGAATTTTAAGTTCTACCCAGGTGCTTCCTTCTTCGAGAACACCAAAAGAGCCTCGCATTCGCGAAGCACAAACTCGACTATCCAGAATAAACCTCTTTCGCGAACGCGATGTCTTAAAAAGCTTGACTTGTGTCCCTCTGACTACGTACATGAAGCATTATGGCCTAGTGCCCAAGCCAGCTTAACCCTTCTACGTGAACGCGAGATCTCCCTCACGATCGCAATGCATACCTACCCCAAACATTCACAAACGTGTTGCCCCCTTCACGAACGCGAAGAACAACTCCTCGCCTTACATGCAGGTATACTTCGAGAACGTGAGACCTCTTTCGTGAATGCATAAGAGGAAACCAGTAACAGCAAACCAACAGTCTTCAACTATAATACCAAGTCAAAAATTGATTAGTTAGCCATTTGAAACTCGCCCAAGGCCCCCGGGACCTCAACCAGAAGGTACCATTAAGTCTCAAAATAGCATACGAACTTAGTCGAGCTCTTAAATCACATCATAAAACATCACAAACATGAATCGCACCTCAATTAAAGCATATTGAAACTAAGAAATTCTAACTTCTACAGACGATGCGGAAACCTATCAAATCATGTCCAATTGACCCCAAATTTTGCACATCAGTCACATTTGACATTATGGACCTACTTCAACTTTCAGAATCGGAATTCAACCCCGATATCAAAAATTCCACTCCCGGTCAAACTTTCTAAAAATCCTCAAATTCCCAACTTTTGCCAAATGATGCCGAAATGACCTACGGACCTCCAAATCAACATCCGGACGCGCTCCTAAGACCAAAATTACTATAATGACCCGACCGGTCATTTTGAGATTTTGCACTTTGCTCGCTAGTTATCAGGCATGAATAGCCCCGTGTAATGTATTATGACTTATGTAAATCGTTGGTTTTGGTTTTCAGGGCGATCGGAATGAATTTGGAAGAGCAGGTCTCAATTTGAAGCTTAAAATTTGAAAGATTTGACCAAGTTTTGACTTGTTAGTAGATGACCTCGGATTGGAATTTTTATGATTTGGTTAGCTCCGTTATGTGATTTGGTAATTAGGAGCATGATCGGAATGCATTTTGGAAGTTCATGGAAGGTTTAGGCTTGAAATTGAGATTTTGGCGTTTTCCAATTGATAGGTGAGATTTTGATATAGGGGTCGGAATGGAATTCTGAAAGTTGCAGTAGTTCTGTTGGGGCATTTGGGATGTGTGTGCAAAATTTCAGGTCATTCGGACGTGGCTGGTATACTTTTTGATCGAAAGCGTAATTCAAAAGATTTTGGAAGCTTCGGCTTGAATCCAATGTGTTTTGGGTGATTCGATGTTGTTTGAGGTGTTTTGAAGATTGGTACAAGTTTGAATGGTGGTAAGTGACTTGTTTGTACTTTTGGTTGAGGTCCCAGAGGCCTCGGGATGATTTCGGACGGTAACCAAAAAGTTTAGAATTTGAGTTGTGCTGCAGATTTTTGCTATTCCTTTCATTTTCGCACCTGCGGATTGGGGACTGCAGGCGCCGGGACCGCAGGTGCAAGGACCACAGAAGCAGTTATGTGGAGCAGGTGCATAGAAGGTGTCGCAGGTGCGGTGTGGTCCCCGCATCTGCGATGACCGCAAAAGCGGAAATGCCTTTTAATGAAATTCCGCAGAAGCGGAGGATTTTGCACAGATGCGGCCCCGTAGATGCGTGATGGGGACCGCAGATGTGGAAGTGCTGGGCAGAGTGTATATAAAGGCTCCTTCGCGAATTTTTGGTTATTCTTCACCATTTTTGACCTGGATTTGAGCTTTGGGCAGTGATTTTCAAGAGGAATCAAGGATCTTCAATGGGGTAAGTTACTTGGGCTTTGTATCTTGTGTTTATGGTGATTATTTCATTATTTAATTATGAAATTAGTGGGAAAATAAGAGAAAGAGTTGGGAAATTAGGGCTTGAAATTGGAGAGTTAAATTGGGGATTTGAGGGGCCATTTGAGGTCCGATTTTGATGATCTTAATGTGTATAGACTCGTGAGAGGATGAGGATTCTATTGATGTAATTTTTATTGGATTCCGAGATGTGGGTTTGGGGGGCGGGTTTGAGTAATTTCGGGACTTTTGATGTAAATTGAATATTTTCAAGTGGGCTTTATTCCCTTAGCATATTTTAATGATTATGTACTAATTTTGGTTAGATTTGGAGCATTTAGAGGCCGATTTGAGAGGAAGGGGCATCGCATGCTAGAGTTTGGACCGGATAGAGGTAAGTAATGATTGTAAATGTTGTCCTGAGGGTTTGAAACCCCAGACTTCACATCGTTGCGCTACTTTGAGGTGACACACATGTTAAACGATGAGCGTGGAGTCGTGCACCATTGGGGATTGCGACTTGGTCCGTCTCGTATGACTGTTAAGTCGCATATTTGATTTGAAATCTTATGATATTCCATATTTTAGAGATTTATATTATATTTTGGGTTGTATGCCATGCTTGGGGCCTTGTGCCGACCTGTTGAAACCCTTAGGTGCATGTTCACTATTTATCCTCACTCTATTTGTTTTGAAAGCATATCCTTAGTCATGTTTTACCTGTTTATTGTTTAAATGTGGTTTTATCACTTTACTTCTTAAAACTGTGAAAACTATTTGGGCTGAGTTCCCTGTTTTACTGATGGTCGTGAGGTTGATGATTGAGATAGACCGAGGGTATGATTGTGAGATTGATAACCGAGATAGACCGAGGGTCTGATTGTGAGGTTAATGACTGAGATAGGCCGAGGGCCTGATTGTGAGAATTATATATTTATGGATAGGGTTGCACGCCGCAGTGATATAGCGCTTGGGCTGTAGGAGCCCCTCCGGAGTCTGCACACCCCTAGTGAGAGCAGTCGACTATATATATGGATCGGGCTACACGCCACAACGATATATGAATCGGGATGCACGCTGTAGCGGTTACTATATGGTACCTATTGAGTGTGAGTGCTGATTGGTAAGAGTTGAGTCATGAGTGACTGAAAGGCTTGCCCGAGGGGCTATAAATATATATGTACATGAGTGATGCTTTGCCTGAGGGGCCAGTTTATGAACTTACTATTTTTTTCCACTCCTCTTTAAAGTGAGTTTCTATTGAACATATTGATTTAATTACTACTTTCGCTCATCATTAGACCGAGCCTCTATTGAAAATGTTGGACAAATGTTTTAAATAACTTCCATTTAAATTGATGTTTTAAGTCATGAAATGGTTGTAAATTTCTATTATGACGAGGGGATGTATACGAACTATGTTGTGCCTGAGGGGCCGATTATGATTTTCATCACTTTCACTATATATATATTTCATTAAACCTCTATGGGAAAGGTTAGAAAGATATTTTCCAAAGGATTTTACTCAAAATGGAAGTTTAACGAAATGATTTGATGTGTATACTGTTGTTTTTGGAAACATGCGGTACTCTCTGTGGTGTCATGATGTGGTATACGTGATTTCTTGCTGCTCAAACTTTATTTACTTTTATTACTTACTGGGTTGGAGTACTCACATTACTCACTGCACCTCATGTGCAGATTCAGGTATTTCGGAACCCGGTAGAGGGTGTTGATTGCTTAGAGGCAGAGTCATTGGAGTTAGCAAGGTGGTTGCACGGCGTTCGCAGCACTACATTCCTTCCTCTTATTTTCTTTACTTTATTTAGTACATTTTTAGACTCTTGTTGTATTTAGACCTTAGTAGATGCTCATGACTAGTGATACCCTGATGTCGGGCTTGTATGTTATTTCTGCACTGTTCCTTTAGACTTATATTATGAAACATTTGTTTAATTAAAGGCTTAAAAATGACTCTTAATGATTAAAGGGTTAATATGGGTATTGTGTCGGCTGGTCGTATCTTCACGAGAGGCGTCATCACGACCATGTCTGAGTTTAGGGTCGTGACAATCACCATACGGGAAACATCGATTTTTAATCTTATTATGACTTGGTCTTTCGGAAGAGCAATTAATTCAATCAGAATATCTATTGAAACCGATGGAACTTCATTCTGAAGTCATCTTCACATAGAACAACTACGGTCAAATCTTACAACTCAAACTTCAAACTTAGGGACTCTGTGTCTCATTCCACTCTGAAACTCTCCCGAACCCACCACCAAGCACCCAGAAAAATCAAGTAAGCATAAAATGAAACATATGGAGCAATAAACAGGGGATCAGGGCTCATACTCTCAAAACGATTGGCCAGGTCGTTACAATTTTCGTTGATTTGTTTTCTTTTCTTTTACAGTTTCACTTTTAGAAAGATAAATACAATAAGTTCAAAAGCAAAAGGCTTCAAAACTATGATTTGCTCAAAGTCATATTTCCTGACATGTGGTATCGGAGCTTACAAATATAACTCATGTTATAATTCTATAAAAATATTTGTTTGCGTATTCGACAGATTTAGATATTCTTTTAATTTATTTTTATGGCTTTATTTTCTTTCTGATGCTTATTTTGTGAATTTTATGGTATTTAGATAAGAATCTACATTACATTACAATTAGTTAAAGGATGTTGGTTGAGTTCTTTAGGAGCATATATGTTACTTATAATTTAACTATTTTGCAGAATCGGATCTAGGCTTTTCTTATATTACTAAAAAAGGAAAAAAAATAAATTAATTAAGAATTGATCCATATTCCTATTGGTAAATAACTCAACCATTAACCAAGTGCACCATTCAATCTTCTTGGAGAATGAGTGTCAATGGTTAATAGTATACCAATTTTAGAAAAAATGTACATAAAATATCTAGTTTGGAGAAGATACCATGGGTTCACTTGCTTTATAATCTCCCCTATAAATCTGTCCTTGGCTTGCTCTTTATTTGCTACAAAAATTGAAAATTATACTTAAGCTTTATCTGTGAAAAATCAAACACCGACTTGATGCCTTCACAAAACTTGAAAACAAAAAAAATAATTTTTGTTCATTCTATGTCGCCAAGTCTTCCATTGAGCAATTCTGAGAATAGATTGGGAAGCATTGCAGGATGAACATTTATCTTGCTCTAGAGAGAAATTGAAATTAGTAAATTCGTATGGTATTTTTTTAAATTTAGAGATGATACCCATGGTTTCAGAAATATCAGGACAGTTAAAGGCTATATTTGGTCTAATTAAAATAACCATGTCATATGTGGCGATGAATATATGACAGAGTAGCGAATATAAGTTGGTACTGTATTTTTGGGCTTAAAGTCTTTTTTTAAATCAATTTTCGTTGATTTATTTTCTTTTCTTTCATAATTTCACATTTACAAAGATAAATGCAATTAGTTAAAAAACAAAGAGGTTCCAAAATATGATTTGCTGAAAGTCATATTTCGTAACATGTGATATCAGAGCTTATAAATAACTCATATTATAATTCTATAAATATATTTGTTTGCGTATTTAAAAGATTTAGTCTGAATTTTTTCTTTCTAAATAATATAGATTTTTAATACTTTATTGCAAATAAAACCAATATATTCCTTTCATTGGTGATGTAAACTAATGAGACAAGCCCTAATTAAAGTTGTAAACAACCTTTTGCATTTATTTTTTTATTTGTACTTTTACCAGTTTTTTTTGTAATAAAGATGGTAAAATTACTACCACTATACATATATTGCTTGAATAGAATATTTTATTAGTATTTAGGTTAGATATTCTTTTAATTTTTTTGTGTGGCTTTACTTGCTTTCTAATACTTATTTTGAGAATTTTCTGGTATTTGGATCAGAATATACATTACATTAGAATTAGTTAAAGGATGTTGGTTGAGTTCTTTGAGAGCAATATGTTGCTTATAATTCAATTGCTTCGAAGAGACGAATCAAGAGGTTTAGTACATGGGTAAACTACTAAAATAAAGGAGGAAAAATGTATTAAAGGGGAAATGATCCCTATTTCTCTTGATAAATAACTCAACCTTTAATCAAGTGCACCATTCAACCTTTTTAGAGCATGGATGTCAACAGTTAATATTATACCAATTTTAGAAAATATATATACATAAATCTAATTTTGAGGAGAGACCATTTGTTCTCAATGTATTTTTCTCTCTTGTAGTACTCTTTTTTAGATATATGGCATAACTATAGTTGTTAATGAAATACATAGTATAACTACAATAGATAATTAATTTAAAGTACAGTTACTGTCGGTAAATACCTCTTAGATGTTATCTACACCATGCATAAATGAGTCAGGGCAAAGCGATCGGACCAGACGAGATTCCGGTTGAATTTTGGAGGTATGTGGGTAAAGCAAGCTTGGAGTGGCTGACTGTGATGACTCGGCCAGTCGTCTCATGAGCTACCACTCCATTATCCCTATTTCTGCTTCTTTATGCTTTGTTATCCGTGTTATGTGGTATCGGGTTGGTCGGATCGAATTCGGAATGATTTTGGTAAGGTTTGAGACACTTAGTCTCTTTTGAGGAAACTTGAGTTGGAAAAGTCAGTCGAACATTGAATTCTGTGTTAGAGGGCTTAGATTGTGAGTTTCGGTGGTTCGGTTAGCTTGGGAATGTGATTTGGAACTTAGGAGTGTGATCGGAATGGGTTTTGGAAGTCCAGAGTATATTTAGGTTTGATTTGGCGAAGTTGATATTTTGGCGATTTCCGGTTGGTAGGCAAGATTTTGATATAGGGGTCGGAATGGAATTCTGAGAGTTGCAGTAGTTCCGTTGTGTCATTTGGAATGTGTGTGCAAAATTTCAGGTCATTCGGACGTGGTTTAGTTGAGTTTTTGATCAAAAGCGAAATTCGGAAGATTTTAGAAAGTTTGGCTTGAATCCGATGTGTTTTGGGTGATTTGATGTTGTTTGAGGTGTTTTGATGATTGAAACAAGTTCGAATAAGGTATTAGGATATGTTTGTGCTTTTGGTTGAGGTCCCGGGTGCCTCGTGATGATTTCAGATGGTTGACGGGAAGTTTGGATTGTTGTTGCAGCTGCTGAATTGCTGCTTCTGGTATTTTCGCACCTGCGGATTGGGGACTGCAGGTGCGGCGTCGCACATGCGGTAGATCCATCGCAGAAGCGAAAAAGGGTCAGGTGAGCAAAGACCGCAAAAGCGGTAAGGTGACCGCATCTGCGATATTGCAGATGCGGAAGTGTGGTCGCAGATGCGATTTAGGCTGGATAAGTGATTTCCGCAGAAACGGAGGATTTAACCGCAAATGCGGTACCGCAGAAACGGAGGAAAAGTTATTTCATTTCGCGAATTTGAGCTATTTCACCATTTTTTTACCTCGGCTTGAGAGCTTTTTGAGCGATTTGAGAGAGGGATTTCAAGAGAACTTCATTGAGGAAAGGAATTTGGACCTAAAACTCGTTCCTATGCTATTATTTGATGGATTAGAGCTAGAAATTATGGAAATCAAAAGTTAAAATTGGGAAAACTAGGGCTTGGAAAGTTAGGCCTTTAATTGTGGATTTGAAGGACCATATGGCGTCGGATTTGAAAACGTTTGATATGTATGAACTCGTGGGGAGATAAGGAATATATTGAGGTAAAAATTATTGAATTCCGAGATGGGCCCGGGGGTCGGGTTTTGGTAATTTCGGGATTTGTGTTGTATTTTGGATTATTTTCGCTTGGGCTTCGTTCTCTTAGCATATTTTGATGTTCTCATTCTGATTTTGGATAGATTCGATGCGAGTGGAGGCCGATTCGAGGGGCAAACGCGTCGCGAGTTAGAGATTTGACCGGTTCGAGGTGAGTAATGATTGTAAATAATGTTCTAAGGGTTTGAAATCCCGGATTGCACATCGTAGTGCTATATTGAGGTGAGGCACATGCTTGATGATGAGCGTGGGGTCGTGCACTATTGGGGATTGTGACTTGGTTCGTCCCGACTGATGATTTTACCGCGTATTTGACTGAAATCTATTTGTCATCATCATTATTTGGGCTGAATGTCATATTTGGGCCTTGTGCCAACTATTTGAACCTTTCCGGGATTTGTATTGATATTTCTTCACTGTTTTAACTTTATACTTGAACTCAATCATGTTATTTTCCATTGTTTTTATACTCAGCCATGTTTACTCTAATTTAAGACTTAAATGATATTTTTAAACGATGTTTGGGCTGAGAAACACTGTTTTACTATTGCCTGAGGGGCTTGTGAGGATTTTTGACTGAGTAAGGCCGAGGGCCTATGTTGTGAGGAAACACTGATACTGATTTGAGGCCAAGGGCCTGAGATATATATGTCATGAGGTGGCTTGATTGATATGAGGCTGAGGCCCTAGTTTGATGCCACGAGATGGTTTGTTATTGTGCTTGGGTCGTAAGGGGCCCTCCGGGAGTCTGCACACCCCCAGTGAGTGCAGGTACCCATTGTGATGTGATATTAAGCTCGAGGGGCTGGTATTGTTCTATGTGATTGCCCGAGGGACTAGTACTATTCTGAGATGTTGCTTGAGGGGCGGATTTGTTGATATTGTGCCCGAGGGGTGAACCTTTATGTGTTTATTTTTCATAATTACTTGTCAATTACCTGCTTAATTGTTGAAAAAGGCTTTTCAGGAAGTAAATTTTGATACAAAGGATTTTGCCTATATTTCACTGAATCACTGATTTTTAAATGGTTTTACTGCTTTATTATAGAATGTTTTGTGCTTTACGTGATTTGTTGCTTTCAGTCTTTATTTACATTTGTTACCCACTGAGTTGGAGTACTCATTTTACTCCCTGCACCCCTGTGTACAGATTCAAGCATTGTTGATCCTGCCAATGCGAGTTGAAAGCTCCCGGCAGACATTCAGAGTTCACGAGGTAGCTGCTTGACGTCCACAAACCCGTGTTTCTCCCTCTTTATCATTTCTATCTCTTATTAGACATTCGTAATAGATCGTAGACTTTTTAGACTTGTATTAGGTTTTATAGATGCTCATGACTTGTGACACCCCCGTTAGGGCTGTATTGGGTTGTACTTCCGCATTTTTATCGATATTATCTACTACTTCGTATTATTAATCATGTCTTAGACTGTTTTACTATTGTTTTAACTGTTAAACATCGAATTGAGAATAGTTGGCTGGCCTTATCTTTACGAGAGGTGTCATCGCAACCGGGTCCGGGTTAGGGCCGTGACACTGACTGAGCTGTTTAATGTTATTTTCAAGACAAAGAGGATGCTATATGAAATAGAGGTGGAGTACGATGATTCCGTTGTACAAAAACAAAGGGGACATCTAGAATTATAACAACTATAGGGGTATTAAGTTAATAAGCCATACCATGAAAGTTTGGGAAAGGGTGGTGGAAGGGAGGGTAAGTAGGGCAGTGTCTATATCAGAAAACCAGTTCGGTTTCATGCCTGTTCGCTCTACTACAGAAGCTATCCATCTTATTAGGAGGTTGGTGGAACAGTACAGAGATAGGAAGAACGATCTGCACATGGTGTTCATTGATCTTGAGAAGGCGTATGACAAGATCCCTAGGGACGTTCTTTGGAGATGCCTGGAGGTAAAGGGTGTGTCAGTAGCTTATATTAGGGCGATAAAGGATTTATATGATGGATCTAAGACCCGGGTTAGGACTATAAGAGGTGATTCAGAGCCCTTTCCAGTAGTTATGGGGTTACACTAAGGATCTGCGCTCAACTCATTCTTATTTCCCCTAGTAATGGACGCATTGACACACCATATTCAAGGGGAGGTGCCATGGTGTATGTTGTTCGCTGATAATATAGTTCTGATTAATGAGACGAGAGGCGGTATTAATGAAAAACTGGAGGTATAGAGGCAGGTCCTGGAGTCTAAAGGTTTCAAGTTGAGTAGGACCAAGACGGAATATTTGGAGTGCAAATTCAGCGACGTGTCGGGGAAGCGGACGGGGAGGTGATGCTTGACTCGGAAGTCATCCCTAAGAGAGAGAGTTTCAGGTACTATGGTCTATTATCCAAGGAGATGAGGAGGTCGACAGAGATGTCACGCATCGTATCGGGGTGGGATGGATGAAATGGAGGTTAGCGTATGGAGTCCTGTGTGACAAGAAGGTTCCACTAAAACTTAAAGATAAATTCTATAGAGCGGTGATTAGACCGGCCATGTTGTATGGGGCAGAGTGTTGGCCAGTCAAGAATTCTTATATCCAGAAGATGAAAGTAGCCGAAATGATGATGTTGAGATGGATGTGCGGGCACACTAGGCTGGATAAGATTAGGAATGAAGATATTCGGAAGAAGGTGGGTGTGGCTCCCATGGAGGACAAGATGCGGGAAATGAGACTTAGATGGTTAGTCCATGTGCGGAGGAGGAGCCCAGATGCCCCCGTTAGGAGGTGTGAACGGTTGGCTTTGACAGGTACAAAGAGAGGTAGAGTGCGGCCTAAGAAATATTGGGGCGAGGTGATAAGGCAAGACATGTCGCAACTTCAGATTTCCGAGGACATGGCCCTAGATAGGGAGGCATGGAGGTCGAGCATTAGGGTTGTAGGTTAGGGGATGGTTGAGTGTTTTTCTTCGTTGTTCTAGCTAATCTGACAGTGTTTTATGTAGGACTGTTATTGGTTATTGTTCCATTACACTTTCTATTTTTTGTTTATTATTATTATTATTTTTTTTACTTTTATTTTATATATTTTTCCAATTTTTATTATTTCCATAGTTATTGCCCTTCCTACTTATTTGTTGTCACTTACGGTGCTGATCTTATTTGTATGTTTTCTGTTGTTGTTACAGATCTTTTGTTTTTTAGCCGAGGGTCTCCCGGAAACAGCCTCTCTACCCTCATGGGTAGGGGTAAGGTTTGCGTACACTCTACCCTCCCCAGACCCCACTAGTGGAATTATTACTGGGTTGTTGTTGTTGTACTATCAATGAGACAAAGGGCTTCATCCTTAATAAAAGGGAAATTTTTGTTCCTATACCATAGGGGAAACTATATTACCAAATATGTTCATAATTTGCATATTACCCGCCATGCTAATAGTATTTCTACAAAATATAGACAATTCATTAAATAAGAAATCATTGTAGATGTAGGCTTCCTTATTTAGGCGCGCTAATATTGTGGAATTAAATATTCTTCCAGATATTTTACAACGCAAATCATGCATTAATATTTCTTTTCTCTGTATATTTTCATACGTTGTTTGTTTGGATTGGAATTTTCATACGTTGTTTGATTGGAATTTGTTTTTACAGAGAAAGGAATTTTCATACGTTGTTTGTTTGGATTGGATGTTGTTGCAAAGAATTGGGAATTCTCTCTACTCCTCTCTCAATCTCTCAATCTCAAATTTCAGTAATATAAAGCAAAGGAAAGAGAGCAACAATTCAACCATTGACAGCCATTAAAAAGCTTTAAAGCTTTGAATTCGAATTTGGGTTTTCAAAAATCATTATTTGTTTGGATTGAGTGTTGTTGAAAGTAATTGGGAATATGGTTTGGAGTTTATATCTCAATTTTAAGGGGTTTTGGTGAAGATTAGACTTTGTTTTGGCTGAATTTCAGATTGAAACTCGAAGAAGAAGAAGACATGATATACATTATATAGCATAAATTGTAGAAAAATTGTAGACTGTTGTTTATTTATTTTTCTTTTATTCATTTAACTATTGTATGAAAGTTGAACAACATTGTATAAAAATTGTATTTAAGTGGTATTATATTGTAGTTGTGTATACATGGAGACGAAAAAGGAAAACAAAAACTTAGGATCATATCCTTCGCGATTTCAATATAGAATTGAGTATCACCAATGAGAACATAGTTGCAGGTTTGTGCTGCTACATTTTCTATCAAATTCTGGTTTTATATCAATGTCCTACAATTTATCTACAAAATAAACTACATGTCAGAGTAAAATGTATATATCAGTATGGATTTTCACAATATCTACAAAATTTCTACATTTATTCTACAATAAAACAACATATCATTTGAAAAATTAATATGAAATACAGAATTTCAATATTTCTACAAATTATCTACAAAATTTCTACAACTGTTCATAACAGAATTTATTTTTATTTTCATGCAGGTTCGTTTGGAACACTAAAGTTACTTGATATGCCAACATCTCCCGTTATAGAGGATTATGAAAGTATAATAATAACAGATAGTATACCAAGTTTTATTGAAGTAGGACAAGTATACCAAGACAAGTAAATTTCATACAACTAATTACACATAGTAAAAACAATTTTCATACAATTAATTATATATTATACAACTTATCTACAATTTTCTACAGCTTTCACACATTATTTCCACCCAGTTAAATACAACTACAATAAGATACAACTTAAATACAAATTTTATACAATATGTCTTTTGTATATTTTGTAGCTGATTTATACATAGTAAAAACAAATTTCATAAAACTAATTATATATTATACAACTTATATATAAATTATCTACAATTTGCGTACATTATTTCTACTCAGTTATATACAACTACAATATAATACCACTTAAATACAATTTTTATACAATGTTGTTCAGCTTTCATACAACAGTTAAATGAATAAAATAAACAACAGTCTACAAGTTTTCTACAATTTTTCTACATTTTTTTGCAATATAATGTATGTTATGTCTTCTTCTTCGAGTTTCAATCTGAAATTCAGCCAAAACCAAGTCTAATCTTCACCAAAACCCCTCAAAATTGAGATATAAACTCCAAACCATATTCTCAATTATTTTCAACAACACCCAATCCAAACAAATAATGATTTTCGAAAATCCAAATTCGAATTCAAAGCTTCAAAGCTTTTTAATGGCTGTCAATGGTGGAATTGCTGCTCTCTTTTTTATATTACTGAAATTTTGGATTGAGAGATAAAGAGTGACGTAGAGAGAATTCTCAATTCTTTGCAACAACATCCAATCCAAACAAACAAATGTCTTTTGAAAACCCAAATTCGAATTCAAAACTTCAAAGCTTTTTAATGGTTGTCAGTGGTGGAGGGGTTACAAATTTTCGCTGGTTTTAGAAGAGAAAATTGTGGGTGATTGAAGAGGAATCGTGGGGTGTGATTTGATACGTGAGTGATGTGGTGGGATTTGGAGAGAGAAACTTGGGGGAGTGGGAATATACGATTGAGTAAAATTAGGAGACTAATTAATACTATTAAAATCCTAAAATAGTACATAAATAGTAATTAGATATATAGAAGGTAATTATATTAAAAGTTAAGCATGAAAGGTAATATAGTTTACTATATGGTATAGGAATGTAAAAATTACTTAATAAAATGTGGGCTTGGGGCCCAAATTATTCTACAGCCCAATAACATTCCTTGTTTCATGGCCCAATCAGCCCAGACCTTAAACCCTATATACTCCATTATTCCCTAATGTTGTAGCTCTTCTCATCCTCCTCCGCTCGCCTCGCCGTCTGAAAGGAAAATGGTAAACCCAAATCCATTGTTACGTTCTTCTCAGTGATTTGCTGCTTGAATATTTCAATATATAATTTTTTTTGTTGGTTGTAGGCTCCAAAGAAGGGCGTAGCAGTAGCAGCAAAGAAGAAGCCAGTTGCGAAAGTGGTTAACCCATTGTTCGAGAAGCGGCCGAAGCAGTTCGGAATCGGTGGTGCATTGCCGCCGAAGAAGGACCTAACCCGGTTCGTGAAATGGCCTCAGGTGGTCAGGATTCAAAGGAAAAGGAGGATCCTTAAGCAGAGGTTGAAGGTTCCCCCTGCTCTCAATCAGTTCTCTAAAACCCTCGACAAAAATCTCGGTGAGTGGAACCACTAATTTCTTCTGGTTTTATAACCCTAATTTGTGATCTTTATTTGTTTTTTCTGTGTTGTGGAAATGGTCTTTTGATTAGCAAAGTGTTTAGCTGAATCATGAAGTAGATTAGTATCATGAAGTAAGATGTTTCTGGCGGAAAATAACAATGTTCCCTTGTGGTTGGTTGATGAGTCTGAAAATATATTCTGGTAAACATTTGCTCCGTTGCAATTTGTGCTGGATGTTTGACTAGGCACATAGTTTAAAAAAGATAGTCTTGTGAAACTTGTAATCTAAAATAAGCTATAGATATTTATGTCGCTATAGATCATGTTAAGAAAAAAATAGAAAGTTTAGTTAGATTGTGTTTCTACATATAGAAATGTGTCATTCTTTTTGGATAGACTAAAAAGGAAATACTGTCACATGAATTGGGACTGAGGGAGTATTAAAGATTGATCATAATTTCAACAAGTCGAAAGTGTTTTGCATTGAAAATGTGATGAATTTTTTTGTGTTGTATGTATAACTCAATTCGTAAAATAACAATGCAATTAATAAAGAAATCAGTGAACTTATCCCCATCTTCTTCATGGTTAAGAAATGTCAAATGTCTGGCTATTTCAACTATAGGTTAATTACAGTGGGATGAAGTGACTATCTACTTAAATTATGTTGATTATTGGGTGTATGCTCCTAGCTTCTGAGGCCGTTCCTCAATTTTGTCAGTGTACTGAATTGGGAGATGGTGAAAAACATGAACTTTTGTCAGGCGGATAATGTTGAGAACTTGAAAAGGCCAATTGTTTGCATTTTCCACTGTCTTTTGAATAGACACATGGATCTGTTTTTATCCGTAAAAAATGCTTATTCCGAGTTCCCTCCTGTTATTTGGGATTCAATAACTTTTTTATTCTCCCAAAAAGCAGTATTCTGTTTTCTTTATTTTTGAAGTCACGACATTGGCATAAAGTAGTATCACTATTACTCATTGTTGTACCTGATCAATAATGTATCTGAGTTTTTCTATCTTGAAAAGTACGATACTTTTGGACCAGCTGGATTGTTACTTTATGCTTTTTGGGACATTGAGACCAGATTCTTGACAGTTTAGATGTAGTCGAAGTAGGATACCTCACTGGCATTTTATTCTTTCTTTAGGCAAGTTGATTGATATGTAATGTTCCCGTGGTTCCTAGCTCCTACATTGCAAGCTTCACTACTTATCTTTCCACTTCTTTTGCAGTCTGGTTACTAGTATTTAAGCTTATTATCCTCGATCTTAATTTTAGGAGCTGAATTTGAGCTATCCTTTTTAATAAGGCCCCACTTTTGTTCTATTGTACTTGGTCCAAGCTTTGGTGATAAAAAAAAATACTTGGTGCAAGCAGTTTCATGGCAACTGGGCTGAACTTTTGCTTTTGCTCTTATTTTGAGTATGCAGCTACAAACCTATTCAAGATGCTTCTGAAGTACAGGCCCGAGGACAAGGCTGCAAAGAAGGAGCGCCTTGTCAAAAGAGCTCAAGCCGAGGCAGAAGGCAAAACTCCTGAAACCAAGAAACCTATTATTGTAAAGTATGGTCTTAAGCACATCACCTACCTTATCGAGCAGGTTTGTTTTAGTCTAACAAATCCTTTAATCCTTTTTGGAGTTTAATTTTTCATAAAAATGACTTTTTGCTATTAATGGCCTTGCAGAATAAAGCACAGTTAGTGGTGATTGCACATGATGTTGACCCAATAGAATTGGTCGTCTGGCTCCCAGCATTGTGCAGAAAGATGGAAATTCCATATTGTATTGTGAAGGGAAAAGCACGTTTAGGATCGGTAAGCAACTTCTGGTTTACATTCTATAAAGAAAGAGCGTAATCAAGTCTACTTTCTTTAAAAGATTAGATACTGATCATTCTGTTTGATTTCCAGATTGTGCATAAGAAAACTGCGTCAGCGTTATGCTTGACAACTGTGAAGAATGAAGACAAGATGGAGTTCAGTAGAATTTTGGAGGCAATTAAGGTATTTTAAAGCGTGTTTAGCTGGTGATCTTTACACTTTTATTTTCTTTCGATTTGATCTGATGCTCATTTTACTTTTTCAGGCCAACTTCAACGATAAGTACGAGGAGAACAGAAAGAAATGGGGTGGTGGTGTCATGGGCTCCAAATCACAAGCCAGAACCAAGGCTAAAGAGAGAGTTCTTGCCAAGGAAGCTGCTCAGAGAATGAACTAGAGTTTTCTGGTTCGAAGTTAGATATCTTACTTGCTTTAGTCTTTTATCTTTGCCTTCTTCCGCAGATTATATCTTTATGCAAGAAACTTTGAAACCATATCATTTTTTGGACTAGATGCCTCATTTGAGTTGGTTATGTATGAGCAGTGAAATGTCAAGTCTTTCATTAACTATGCTTGTTTTCTCTTATGATGCTATTTCCTTTGTTCTCCTTGTTCAGCTCAAGCATCTTCTTCTCTTGTTAGCATTATGAAAAAAAATGTTCCATTTTGATTGGTCAAAATGATATTGTTAATATCTAGGTGGAAAGTAAACATAGCAATTACTCCCCACGTATAATGATGTGAGAATATAGATAGATTTTTCTTTTGGTTTGCCATGGTTTTCTTGTTGGCAAATTGTGGTCTTTCTTTATACTATATAAACTCTTATAGTGCTGTTTCTGATTCATTTGCTGCGATTTTATTGTCAGGTTTGTTATTACATAATAAATGTATATAAATATGTTTAGATAACTTATAAACTACTTGTTCTCTTTCTCTAGAAACTGTTAAGAAAGAGGTTGAAACAAGATGAAAAAAAGCTAGTCGATCCATCCTTTCGAAATGATATGCCGATAGGAGCTAGAAATTGCATGAAGAACACTGCAACTTCGTATCAATCAAAGTGACAACAAAAAGAATTTCATGGCTCTCATCAGCTCGTGTCGTGAGGTGTTGTGTTAAGTTTTATAATGAAGTAAAATAACATTGCTCGTGTCGTGAGGTGTTGTGTTAAGTTTTATAATGAAGTAAAATAACATTGACGTCAAGTCATCATGCCCCTTATGTCTTGGATGACACGCGTGCTACAATGATCGCGATAATGGATTGCATAACCGAGTTCAGGTCCCTTAAACTCACCACCTCCTTCCGATGGATCAATCAAATAGATTGTTTGTGCACCCTACAATTTAATTTGTTTCATTTTTATAGTTTACTTTACTAATTTTTAGTTCTCAATCAAGTTGTAGGATACTATAACTAGCAATTTTTCCAAATAAAACAGGAGCAAGTCTGCAGTAGGAATTATAGGTGCCAAATTGCCTTATTACTTTTAAGGAAGCGACCAAATTTCGTTATCCTGGATTTTCTGCATAGTTTTCACTCTTATGTTTGAAGAAAGCAAGGACCAAGAGGTAAATATTATTTTAGTTTTAGGGGTATGACGAAGACAAAAAAAATGTAGACCTGCACCAACATACCATAACTTTAAAAATAAAATTTATTAAGAAATTATGAAAAGCGCAACATAACATAACTGTGGTATGAATATCATTTTCTCCTCACTTAACCCATCAACATCGTTGGATAAGATATCGTCATTGTTTGGGAAAAGCAACAAAAAATGTCTAATTTGTCTATATGCTAGTCGAAATTAAATAGCTTTGTCTTTGGTTTAAACTTTTGTCTAATTTAACCCCATCATTATGATCTCGTCTTTGCTCTTGACCCCTAACAGAACCTAACCTTAAAATAATTTTAAACATTAGTCAAAAGTCATGAATAATATATGGACTTTTTTCTCGAGTGAATTTGAGCCTTTTCCAAAAAAAAAAAAGGAACAGTAGGATATATTTGCCTAAATAATCTATCATATAGGTAGTACCTATGTACTTACAACATTAGGTAAAACTGATTTTTCATTAATGAGATTGACAGTAGATAGACAATTCGACAGTCTAATTCCTCGATATTTTGCAAAAGATAAAATTCCACTTTTGTTCTTTGAGTTATTTTAATTTTATAATTACCATATAATTACCATTCATCAGAATTGTAATAAATAGCTGATATAACTTTAAAATTATAATGGGTTCGAAGCTAAAAAAAAATTAAAGATTAAATCCATATACTTTAAATCCTGAATCCGCATATGTTTACTACATGAAAGAACTAAGTGGGCGTTTGGACATAAGAATTGTAAAATTCCAAAACATGGTGAAAATTTTTGTCAAGTGAAAATGGTATTTGAAATTTAGCCAGCGTTTGGCCATAGATTCCCAAATTTATTTTGAAAAATCTGATTTGGGTGAAGTTTGGTTTGAAGATGAAAATGTGTTTGGACATTAGTTTTCAAAACATATTTCACTTTTTTTTTTGTTGAAAAAACATGAAATATGACTTATACCACAAGTTCTAAAAACTATCACAAATACCCAACAGTACCTTCATTATCATTCTCACAAACCATAGTCCTAAACATGAATAAGTTTGGTACAATTCTTTTTTTAATGAACTACATAATACACTATCAGATGACCGAAAAAACGAAGCAACATTATTACAAAATAATAAATGGTGGGCTATTTTATAAAATACAAAAGTTTGGGGCAATTTTAAAAAAAAATTAATAGTAATATTTTGGGCCAGAGCTGGTTTTGAGATTTGGGTTTTGGGAATATGGCAAAATATGGATAAAATCTATGGCCAAACATGTATTTGCCAAAAAAATCCCAAATATATTTTGGCAAAATCTATGGCCAAATGGGTTCTTAGAGTTGTGTTTGGACATTAACATAATTTTGGGTTGTTTTTAAAGTTTTGTGAGTGAAAATTTTGAAAAATAGCTTTTTTGAATTTTTCAAATTTGCGAAAATTTCTAAAATGCATCTTCTTAGTGAAAATTGAAAAATTTATGAACAAACCCTGATTTCGAAAAAAAAAACTTTTTGTAAAAAATGAAAAAATTTCTTATGTCCATACGGCTCTAAATATACACATTTGAAAGTTGAAGATAAAATATATTGAATCATATATCACAAATATTAAAATCAGAATTTATCAATAAATTAAAGTGTACGGAGTATGTGATAATTAAAGTCGTGAGGGGCATAAAGTAAAATAGCTTAACAATACATAGTTTTCCTCTAAATTGGAATTTTCTATCGAACTCTTAGCTTGGACGGCAAAATCAGTAGTGACTCAAAAGGGAAGTCTATTTTGTTCGTCGATCATCAATCACTGAAAATGAAAATGAAAATGAAAATGAAACAACACTTAGCATAATAAATTCATAGTTCTTGCTGTTTTTGATCTGACAATACAATCTCATGGGTTTTTTCTATTCAACTTTACTTTTTACTCTGCTCCTTCATATTTGTGATGCAGCAGCGTCCTTAACAATCCAAGATTCCTATGTTTCTGCAATTGGTGACCCTGGTATGAGAAACCCAAATGCCAGATTTGCATTGGAAGCTTGGAATTTCTGCAATGAAGTTGGAAATGAAGCTCCCCTTATGGGCAGCCCCAGACTTGCTGACTGTGCTGATCTTCACTGTTCTCCTTCTCTCACAGGTTTACACTAGCTAGTTATTTACTGTTATATCATATTGTTGACCTGATAACTACAAATGTCATACTATCTAAAAGTTTATAAGTTTTTAAATAGAGGGGTCGGGGAAGGGCAACACCCCCTAGGGGCGTGACGTAAATAGTCTACCCTAATGCAAGCATTAGTGACTACTTTCAGGCTCGAACCCGTGACATATAGGTCACACGGAGACAACTTTACCGTTGCTCCAAGGTTACGAGGTAGTTAATATAATTCTATAATTTTTTAAATAACTGTAGTGTGCACGGTGAAATCTGGGAGGCCGATTTCTCCTCGACAAAATGCCTCGAAGGGTGATCCCGGAAGCCCGGGATCTCGAGCCAGTCACTTCCCTCAAGATCGGCCGGTACCCTGCCAAGGATAATATCGACCGCAGCCCCGTCAAACGCATAAATCTTCCGAGGAAGGCACCCGGGCTCGATCAGGTCTATTCAAGCGGCTCGATATCAGCCCGCGCGTTCATCGTAAAGCTAGCGGGTTGTCCCATCCCATTTCTTTTATCACGCAACGTATCTTGTACTAAGTTTGGGCTTCCTCCTTTCTATAAAAGGGGAGTCGCTAACATCCTGTAAAGGCAGAGCTCCAACCATTCTACTCAAGTACAATAATATCTTCTCTCTCTTTCTCCTCTCTAACTCGCTTGCCCTCACTGGCTCGAGGCCATTTAGCTTTTATTGCCTTCTTTCTTGTTCTTTGTCTATCGCTTGGTATTGGCTATATAGAGCTTTTCTTGATCATAACTTAATTGTTATCCCATTCCCGATTGCCCCCGATAGCTCGAGCTCGACTTAGACATTGACCCCGAGGTCCCCATCGACCAGTCCTACATCCGGGCAACATGCCCCTCGGTTTGATTACTGCCTCGTTTTAAGCTTGCATCTCATCGTTAAACTTCACATTCTCAACATCAACTGCTCTAACAACTAGCTCGAGAATAAATCACGTATTTTTAGAATCCCATTTACAAATTTAATTGTTGTTACCATTTTCACAGTAAACATTTTGGCGCCCACCGTGGGGCTAAAAATAATAGTGATTATTTTCTTGTTGGTTTCAGTGCACAAACGCACATTATCTCTCACACTTTTTCTTGTCCAAGACCCTTTGATTTCAGGTCGAAATGTTTGGCTCGGTAAACAGAGTCGAGAACGACAACCTCGAAAACCACGGGGAAAATGGCGTGGCTGTCCCGGCCAGTGTTATTAAAAGCGCTCGCTTTAAGCGCTGAATCGACGCGAGGCGCTGGGCTATCGCTTTTCTGCCCCAAAAGCGACTCACATTTAAAAAGCACACGCTTTAACCGCTTAAGTGAGAAGCGCCTCGATTGAAAAAGCGCAAAAAAGTGTGCTTAAGCGATGTGAAGGCATCTACTAGGGTTTTTTTAAAATTTTTTGTCAAATAAACCATCTGTTAACAAATAAACATACGCTCTTCTGCTGCTCCAACTACCGCTTCTTCTCCAGTTCTCTGTAAGTTTCTTCTTCTCTCTTCTTCTTCTGTTCGGCTTCTCTTCTTCTTCTGTTCGGCTCCTTTTTTCTCTGTTTCTTCTGTTCTTCTTCTCTTCTTCTTCTTCTTCTTCTTCTTCTCGACTCCTTTTTTCTCTTTTTCTTTCTATTTTTTTCACTTTCTATTGCTCTGTTCTACACATCTAATTTATGTCTGTTCTTCTGCCCTATTTTTCTCTTCTTCTTTCAATTTTTTTCACTTTTTTAAGTGCTGATTTTGTGTCCTAAAACGATGCTCTGTTTTCTGGTTTATTGCTTTGTTTTTGTGCCCTAAAACTATGCTCTGTTTTCTGGTTTCTCTATTTTTGTGCCCTAAAACTATGCTCTGTTTTCTGTTTTTGTGATTTTGTTTTGCATTTGCTTAATATGTTATGACTTTTAAGGATTATTCACTATCTAGTTTTAGTATCTATTATTTGCTTCTTGATTCAAGAATTGAAACATTTGCTTAATATGTTATTTTTAATGAGTTCTTAGCCATTTATCTATGCTTATTTTTATTTATTTATTTATGTGTTAAATTGCACTTCACATGAAAAAAGCGCGCGCTTCGCTTCTCGCTTTGGTGAAGCGAGGCCTCGTCACTTTTTTGCGCTTAACGCTTTCCAAAACACTGGTCCCGGCTGCTGGAGCACCACCACAGAATCCCGATTCTAGCGGACGCGGATTCACAGGACACACAACAAGTCGACGAAACTTCTCACACCGACAGGAGCATACGGCACAACGACCAACAAGAAGCTCAAAAAACCCCGGCCCGAAAAGAACAGGAAGTTACTCTTCATGTTATTTTTGAAATGTTGCAGGCACAACAACTGGCCATTGCCCAGTTGCGAAGCCATCCGAAGACTCTCAGCACAGCGGCACCAGAGACAGCTCCCCCCGCTGAGCAAGTACCCGAAAGGTCAAGCAATAACGGGTTAGTGGCTGACCCTGCCATAGTGAAGATGCTCGAGGACCTCACCAAAAGGATCGAATCAGGTGAGAAAATGATTGCAGCCGACGATAAAAAGGTCGAGACCTACAACTCTAGGGTAGATCAGATCCCGGGAGTACCCCCGATCCTGAAAGGTTTGGATTCGAAGAAGTTCATACAGAGGCCGTTCCCCGAGGAAGCGGCCCCAAAGCCCATTCCTAAAAAGTTCAGAATGCCGGAACTCCCTAAGTACAACGGTACCACCGACCCCAACAAACACGTTAATGCCTATACATGCGCAGTAAAAGGCAACGATATAAAGAATGACGAGATCGAGTCCGTATTGCTGAAAAAATTCGGAGAAACGCTTTCGAAGGGGGCCATGATGTGGTATCACAACTTGGCTCCCAACTCCATAGATTCATTCGCCATGTTAGCAGACTCCTTCGTAAAAGCACATGCTGGAGCCATCAAGGTAGCAACGAGGAAGTCTGATGTTTTCAAAATCAAGCAAAGAGAGAACGAGACGCTGCGGGAATTCATGTCCTGCTTCCAGATGGAACGGATGGAGCTACCGCCAGTCTCCGACAACTGGGCAGTTCAGGCCTTCACCCAAGGCCTGAACGAACGAAGCTCGGTGGCTTCAAAACAGCTGAAGCAGAACCTGATCGAATATCCGACCGTGACCTGGTCGAACGTCCACAACCGATACCAGTCAAAGATCAGGGCCGAGGATGACCAACTGGGAGCCCCTTCGGGCTCAGTGTACCCAAACAGACTCCTGGTAAAAGAATCGAAACCAAACAAAGAAAGGTACCAGCCATACCTCGAAGACAAAAGGAACGCCCCAAGGCGCAACCTACCTGGCAATGATCGGAGGATAGATCGAGGACAGGACCCTCGAGGGCTTGTCAACAGAACCAGGTTCGATCGAAACATCGCACCAACAAACGCGCCCCATTTATCGGAATACAACTTCAGCGTCGATGTATCAGACATCGTGTTCGCTGTCAGCAAAATCAGAGACGCCAAGTGGCCCAAACCGATACAATCAGACACTTTGCAGAGAAATTACAACTTAGTGTGCGATTTCCACAGCACGCACGGTCACATGACCGAGGATTACCACCAACTACGAGAAGAAGTGGCTCGACTGCTCAACAAAGGACACCTTCGGGAATTCCTCAGCGATCGGGCCAAAAATCAGTTCCGGAGGTAACCAAGAAAATCGAGGTAAACAAGCCGCAACACGTCATCCATATGATCATGGGGGGCGCCGATGCCCCGCAGGAACCCGTAATGAGAAGAAAAAAAATATCCATCACCAGAGAAAAACGGACTCGGGGATATATCCCCGAAGACGCCCTCACGTTCAGCGAAGAGGACACCGAGGCCCTGTCTCAACCCCACAACGACGCCCTGGTAATCTCCTTTCTTGTGAATTCTTTTCAGATAAAACGTGTACTCGTGGATCCAGGTAGCTCGACCAATATTATCAGGTCGAGGGTGATAGAACAGCTCGGATTGCTCGAACAAATTGTGCCCGCCACTCGGGTCCTCAATGGATTCAACATGGCGAGCGAAACGACGAAAGGACAAATCGTCCTTCCGGTTACCGTGGCCGGCACAACCCAAGACACCAAATTCCATGTCATCGAGGGAGATATGAGGTATAACTCCTTATTTGGGCAGTCATGGATACACTGCACGAGAGCAGTACCATCCACCCTCCACCAGGTGATAAAATTCCCGACAAAGGACGAGATCAAAACCGTTTACGGGGAACAACATGCGGCAAGGGAAATGTTCGCTATACACGACGTGGTACCAACGCTCATGCCTCCGCCCCCGAATAAAACAACGGGCAAATCGGGTCTCGCCCCCGGTCGAGCTTGACAAAACAAAGTAGAGATCCATGCCGCATCTCCGCCCCCGGGCAGTTATAATGGACCGATCCCAAGGCATCACCAGCATATCTCATTTCAAGGTACGGTTATTCCCTTTTTTCTTTTACTTCGAATTTGGAATTAACCTTCGTGCAGGCACCCAATCGGAGCTGCCAGAACGCTAGTGCTATCGCAAGACCTCAAGGCTCCAAAGGCACACCCGTTGCACTCTTTTCCTTCGCCGAGTTTTTATCCCAGAAGAAGGGTTTTTACCGGCAATGTTTTTAACGAGGCAACGTATGCGAGCCGCCTAAGAGGGAACTCCGCAAAAATATTCAAGACTTTCCCTGCGGCTGAATTTTGAATAAGCGAGGGGCATTCCCCCCAGAAAGCTGCCCGCTCGTAGGAGTTTTGAAAAACGCCAAATGGGGTTCTTATAGGAAAACAATGCATCGTACCGAACGACCGATATCATCAGGCCCCGTCGGCAAAAGCATGTACTATTGTATCGAGCAATCAAAAAATACCTTTTTGTCAAAAAAGGGAGAGGGAACTCCTTCTTAGAGTAGGGTAACAAATTCTTTCACCAGAAACGTCCCGAAAACTCGGGAACGGACGCCAGCAGTTCAAACGCTCCGACGGCCTCCGGATCGAAGCTCTGAAATCACAAAAAAACTTCAGGCAAGGCAAATCTCCGAGCGATCGACTTCGACCCGATATAGGTCGACTCAACACAACAATATATATTACGACAATGGATCGAAAAATATCTTTCAGCATCTCATTCTCCAAACGAGGATATCGCAGTGTATTCCCGGCAGGAACCCCTTCACCGGATGCATCCCGAAACGCTCGGAGACTTAACGTCAACAATTTGGCACCCGCATGACCCCAGGGTCGGAACTCCGGGCTCACAAAGCCCCAACAAGGTAACTCCGAGCTTACAAATGACGGCCTTCGAGCCCAAGCAAACTCAATAACTCGGAGACTATCGCTAATCGCCATGCACTAGGAAACCTGAAACTGTAAGACCCCGAGCGGGCAGACTCGGTGTAACCAGATCTATTCTACAAAGCAACACAAACTGTAAGATCTCAATAGGCATGTCAAACTGTAAGACCTCAATAGGCATGACAAACTGTAAGACTTCAACAGGCATGACAAACTGTAAGACCCCAACATGCATGAAATTCAAAATCCCGAAGTTTAGGCTATACGTCGCATTTGTAAGAGTCCCGAAAAGGCATACCCTCGGTGTAGACGCCTAAACTATCACTCGGGATCAAAAATGGCTTCGTCAAAACACATATGACTACGGTCAAAACGGCTGATACAACCAAATTAACGCGACTCGGGATGCCCGACCGTCGCTAAATAAAATCGCAGGCCACTACTTCGAATATACTTCGGAAAGAACCGGTTAAAACAGGCTTCCCTCAACAGGCAAAAACGAGCTTCGACCATGTCAGCTCCAAATCACAAAGCTTCGACCTACTCAGCCTACGAGCTATGAACCTTCCGAGGTGCTCAAAACATCGCCGATAACGACTTGAAATCGAGGTTCTTCCAGAACCGACGACGGGTCAGGCAACACTATTTCAAAAGACCTTAACGAGCGGAAAACAAAACCTACAAAAAGCCCACGTGCAAAACAACGTAAGAGCCATTGTCGCCAGCCAAACGAGCCTCCGGGCCGCACCCTAAAAGGTCTTTACAACCAAACAACGTAAGAGTCATTGTCGCCAACTTGAAAATTGACAACTTGAGGATTAAAATGAGCTCGAATCGTAACCCGATTCGGAGACCGGATCCAAAATAGTTAACTATGCAAGCATCCAGGCCACATATTAAAAGCTCTCAACGGCCAAAACAGTGTAAGAGGCACTATCGTCGGTCTGAAAATCGAAAGTACTTAAGGGTCAATTAAAGCTCGAGTCGCAACTCGACTCGGAGACTGGACCCGAAATAAGTAAACTGCAATATGCCTAAGGGCACGGCATAAATGCCACTGTCGCCAGCCGAGTGAGCCTCCGAGCCACGCGCCTGTAAGGTCACTTCGACCCGAAACACAAAAGGCCATTGTCGGCCATGCAGGCAGGAAAGAACTTAAGGGTCAATTAAAGCTCGAATCGCAACGCGACTCGGAGACTGGACCCAAAATAGCTGAAACAACGAAATACCCAAGGGCAAGAAACGAGAACAATCACTGTCTGCCCGAACGGGCACAAAAGATTGAAGGTCGGGCAAGCTCGAGTCAAGGCCTGACTCGGAGACTGAGCCTAAAACAGCTGGGCAAAACATAGAGGCCCCAACGCCTGCTTGCGTCAAGGGTCGCACTTAAAAGCCTCCGGGCCTGCCTGATCAGCTCCAGACCTACGAGGATCCCGCCAAAACACGGAAGCCAGCCCGCCTGGTCAAAAGCAATACGGGAAGAGATACAAAGAAGGTAAAACTTTAAAATTTCCCTCATTTTATATATGCATAAAAGGTGCGCTCTCCGTCTACAAGCATGCTCTATAAACAGCAAATACAAAATGGCTCTACCCCAAAGGGTTACGGCCTACCAGCCCCAGCCTCGCTCTCTGAGGCATCGACAATAAGCAACCGAGCATCACACTCGACCACCTTCGCTCAAGCAAATCCTTTTAGAAGGATGGAACCCTTGGCGCGGGTCTCTTCAAGCGCCTGTCCCAAAGATCTATGACGAACGTATCCCTCGAAGGCCCACTCCAACCCGACTCGATTATCGGCGACGAGTCGCCACTCCTTCATCATCCTCGGTCCAGCTTAGTACTATACCAGTACGGACACCGGTTATTCTCAATCCGGACTTTTGAGGAATCAAGCTACAACTTCACAATCATGTCCACTCAGATCGAAGCTCAAGCCTGCATTTGATACTTTAGGCATTCCTAGCTCGATCGGCTCCGCCTCTAAGGTACTCCTAAGCCTTCGCTTTTTTTTTTCTTCTGCAGCTAAAAAATAAGCAAAGCCTAAACTCAAAGGTCGAAAAGGCGAAACGCCTACCACAAGAAGGCTCCTGCCTCATCAAAAGACTTCTGTAATGCGAGCTCTGATATGTCCCGAACCGCCAGTACACCGACTCGACCCCTCCTTCCCCTCGCCAAGAAGCCTAAGAGGCCTATCCTCATCCAGGGCCCCCCGAAGTATAGCCCCTTGACGGAGCAACTCAAAGCCTGGGTCTGTCGGAGTCTTACGGAGGGAAAATCCGATAAGAAAGGAAAGACCTGAGATACGGAGGAATCATGCTGTAACTTACCACGAAGTGAAATCGGCAAACCTACTCGGCGACCGAGCACCCTCCTGGTGGCCCAACCCTTGTTAGCCCAAAGGAACCGCTGCTCCGGAACCAAGGACTCCAGGAACGCCAGGCTCGAATGATGCACTCTCCTCAGAAGCATAGGCCCGTCTCGCCCCGATAAAAGCTCCTTCATGATTATGAAGCGCACATCTCATTTATCGCCGTACGCGGCCTCTGCCCTTCCCCGAATAAACAACCGCTAAGGGCATGACCCACCGGCACCATGAAAACAGCAAACCCCGAGGACCCCCGGGAAGCGGAAGCAGCCTCACGATTACATGCGAGAAGGGCAGGAATGATCCAACACCAACCAAAAGCACCAACCATCGGCACCGCCTCCGGTTTTGAGGTAATGCTCAACCCCGAAGACCTCCGTCATAGCAAGACAGTGCTCCAGCAGGCCAACAATGCCTTCACCAACACAAGAGTAGCGTACAGCTTCAAAAGACCTCCGCCAAAGAAGGCTAGTTTATGAAGAAATGGGCGTCTCTAACAAATACCCGTGTGAAACAGGTTCCGAATAATGACCAGGGTGGCCCGAAGCACGGCCAGGCCTCCATTCAGAGATCGCCTCCAGGAAGTCACCGGCGTCCCGAGACCGCGAGTCCTCAGGCAAGTCTCTTCTCGAAGGCTATTATGAGGCCCGAAGATATTATCCACGCTTTCACGCAGAGAAAGGGTCCCGACGGCCCGAGGTTATTGGCCTAATTCGTGTCCAGTTCGAGAAATCACGAAGGACCCCACACGAAGCCGTTTCATCAACCAAAGGCCGGGAAGAATACTCGCGCCCAAGGCCAGTACCACAGGTGACAAAACAAGATCATGCATTCGAAGCTGCCAAAAATATAAAGAGATACAGCAAGTGTCGAAGGAAGGAATCAAGAAAATATTTTTGTATTTATACAAGTGTTCGCTTACAACGACCCTCGGGGGGTCCTTACATATGATTACATTACATATGATTACAAAAAGCCCACAGGGGATCCTTACGTAAAAATAAAGAAGTACAAATGATATGCATACAGCAAGAGCCTAGGGACTTAGCCTATTCATGCTGCGTCTCCGTCATCATCCTATCAGGCATATGACCTCAAATACAATATCTTCCAAGTCCGATCCCCTCGGGGACTTCATCCTAATCCTCCCAGAATGGCATCTTCAAAAGGGAGGGTATGGAAAAGGAAGGCGGGGGAGAAGAGCAAAATGACGAAGTAGAAGCCGGAAGAACGCAAGAAGTGGTTGGGTGAAAAATTTGGCTAGTACGAACTCCGGTAGTACTGCCATTTTGAAGCCACTTCTTGAGACGTTGCCTCGGCCCGGAAGGCAATAGCCGGCAGAGACTGCCGATGCACCCTCCGGGAATCTAAAAGGGGTGTAACACGCCGAGCCGAGGGAGGAGGATGAGCAGCGATGTATAATCCGAGCCCCCTCTTGAGCAGCAGTGCATAATCCAAAGTATCCCCGGGGTCAGGAGGAAATCGGTCCTCTGCCTCATCATCCCGGGCCAACGGTGACTGCAATAACAACAACAACAACAACACCACAGCGGCACAACTTCACCCAACCAAAAGAGGATCGAGAGTTGGCCAAGGTGCACATGGCGTAATATTTTGAGACTACGGGCCTCAAACATGACGAGATGGCAAGCAGGAAAGGAAGAAAAGATGGGTATCAAAGTAAGTTTGAATAAAAAGCCAACCATGAAAAGCCCCATTTATAGGGAGGGCAAAGTAACCGACGACACCATTGCCGCCCTCGAAAAGCGTAACAGCAGGTGCAATTAATGTGTTCATAGAAGCTGAACCGATAGCAACGAAGATCGAAGAGTCGCGACATTTCGGGTGATCCTGGAGAAGCGGAAAGGCGAAGCGCCTCGACACCTGTAAAAAGAGGGCTGTGCCGTTAGCGCGACGTCGTTATGGGAGATCGAGAAGTGGGGTGTCAAAATCATTTCTTATCACTTCCCTCTAAGAAACGCGGAGACTATCTGTGCACGGTGAAATCTGGGAGGCCGATTTCTCCTCGACAAAATGCCTCGAAGGGTGATCCCGGGATCTCGAGCCAGTCACTTCCCTCAAGATCGGCCAGTACCCTGCCAAGGATAATGTCGACCAAAGCCCCGACAAATGCAGAAATCTTTAGAGGAATGCACCCGGGGTTAATCAGGTCTATTCAAGCGGCTCGATATCAGCCCGCGCGTGCATCGTAAAGCTAGCGGGTTGTCCCATCCCATTTCTTTTATCACGCAACGTATCTTGTACTAAGTTTGGGCTTCCTCCTTTCTATAAAAGGGGAGTCGCTAACACCCTATAAAGGCAGAGCTCCAACCATTCTACTCAAGTGCAATAATATCTTCTCTCTCTTTCTCCTTTCTAACTTGCTTGCCCTCACTGGCTCGAGGCCATTTAGCTTTTATTGCCTTCTTAGTTGTTCTTTGTTTATCGCTTGGTATTAGCTATATAGAGCTTTTCTTGATCATAACTTAATTGTTATCACATTCCCGATTGCCCCCGATAGCTCGAGCTCGACTTAGACATTGACCCCGAGGTCCCCATCGACCAGTCCTACATCCGGGCAACAGGCCCCTAGGTTTGATTACTGCCTCGTTTTAAGCTTGCATCTCATCATTAAACTTCACATTCTCAGCATCAACTGCTCTAACAACTAGCTCGAGAATAGATCACGTATTTTTAGAATCCCATTTACAAATTTAATTGTTGTTACCATTTTCACGGTAAACATGTAGTGTCTTAGTCAACTTACCACCTCAACTATTCATCAAGTACTTGCTACATCCTATATTGAGTAATTGTGTCCACTGTGAGTCTTTCTTAGGATTTTAACTCTAGTCTCCCGTCGCGTTTATCCACTCATTGACCGAATGACCGTTAAGTCTGGGTGCTTAAATATTGTGGTAGAGAATCTGGGTTAGACTCTCATGCCCACCCATCAACAAAGATTTCTTCATGTGCTTGGTCCAGTAAAAAGAATCAAAGTGTCGCTTCCTTGGCAATTTAAGTTTTTAGACGGGAGAGTTCACAAAATTTAATAATTTACTGATATCTCCGAGGTAAATATGAGAAATCAGAAACTCGGAAACATAGAAGAAAGCATGTATAGAGTTATCTGGTGCATGCTGCTAGTGGGAGGTAGGAGGTACCCAATACTCTGTGGAATTGGTCAACGTGCGCGCAAGCTAGCCCAGACACCTCGGTTATCAAAAAAAAGGGGGGGAGGGGGGGAGGGGGGAGCATGTATCTATAGGTATGGAGTTGCATTTGGGAAAATAGTATAACTTGATATTTGATATTATTAGTAGTTATTTTTTTGTAGCTCCTAAGCACCCTTGAAAAAAAATGAGTTGATTGAAGCATCTTGATGTTGATTCATATGATAGTAGAAAAGTCCTAATCAATGTTTAGAAGATCTTGCTGTGTTGTCTTTGAAGTGGTGGAGAAACGTAATATATCATGCATAAGGCGTGTGAGTCTATAATTTATTGATTACCTGGTAAACCATGGGAATATGTTTGAAAGCAAAATCTTGAATTTGTAGTGTACTCTAAACGAAATGCATTCAGCATTTTTCATGAACTTGTATGAGGTTGATGTTGTATTACGTCATGAAGTTGGTCTTAATTTACTAGATTGGTAGCATGGCTGATACAGAAGTTGATATCTAAGTTGGTTTAATGATAATTTCTGATGTTGTCAGACATATATCTGAATATAGTTGATGGAGTTGAGGGTTTTTGTAGTTAATACTTAGACACATAGTATTTCTTTAATATCAAGACTACCATTTGTATGGAAGAAAAACTGACTTTACTAAATCTTGACTGTTACTTGAATAGTTCGTTTGTTTACAAGGTTACACATTGCCTGCTGATAGCTATGACTATGCGTTTCTTCATCATTGTGTTTCAAGTACTGTGGAATTTCCAAACTTGTCAAAGGTACTACTTAGTTGGCTTATAGATAGGTGAATTTGTTGATCAGTCTAGCAGAAACTCGATCTGCTCTAGAGCCAGATGAAAAAGGACCAAGGAAATATCAACCTTTGGAACAGTAATTTGTAGCAAGACGGACCATTTATTCCTGGGAATCTCCGACTAAAATGTTCCCCTTCTTTGTTTTCGCACTGTTTATTCTGCATGAGCCATGAGGTCGAATCCAGTGCCAGAAATTATTGAGGAAAAGAACTAGCCAATATTTGATTTTTTCTCTTGTTGTGGCATCTTATAGTAAAACAAAGTCTGATGTTATTTTATCCAAACTTGAATGAGCATTGTACTGCAGCTTTAAGTTGTCATTCATCAGCGCTCAAGAAGCTTTCATAGTTGTCCATTCACTGTCCCAAGCTATTACTAGTTGTCATAGCTTCACTGTTGCCATCACTGTGGTTGAAAATAGGGATGACAATGGGGCGGGGCGAGGCGGGGCGGGGTGGGTTTGAACCTATGCGGTTGCGGGGCGGTTTTGGGCCTGTGCGGTTGCGGGGCGGGTTGACTTTTACAAAAAAAAATTGCGGTTGCGGGTTCAAATCCTGACACAAAATTAAGAAAGAGATGAATCTATTCTACACAAACCTATGGTTGTATTAATGTAAAATATCTCAATTACAATGTCTTCTTCTGTCTTCACTGCTGGTGATTAAATTACAGCTTTGCAAGTGATTGAATTCTGTCTTCACAAAATTCTTTGTAATTCATTTACATTAATTATTTTCTGTTTTTTTTTTTTTTTTGTGTTAAACTCCTAATAGCTCAAAAGCATATTTTTCAACAAGACACAACTGAAGCAACCAAAATGTCTTAGTCTTAAATGTTACCCAGATTTGAAATCCCAAAAGAAACATTCCATTTGAAAAATACCAAAGAAAAAGGAAAATAAATTAGTTTAATGAAAGTAAATATAATTAACTAAATTAAAAAGCTTGAGCAGAGAATTCAAAGTAAAAAAAAAATAAAAAAATAAAAAACGGAGCGGGGCGGGTGGATGTTGGTGCAGTTGTGGGGCGGGTGGATGCAAGTGAACATGCTATGCGGGGCGGGGCGGGTTGAAATTTTGTGGGTTAAAACCCCGCACCCACCCCATTGCCACGTGAGTCTTGAAAAGAACTGAACCTGATTTAGTTTTCCTTATAAACTAACCATCATTGCTACTATGTTCGAGCTTTACAGTCTAATTTTTTTTTGAAGCATATATCCTTCTCTGTTCTTCCCTTTCTTTCCTAAGGTAGTTCTTTTGTTATATACAATCTGATTCTCAAGGTGAAGAAAAAGCAGAAAGATTTGGAATGAATATTGTTTGATGAACTCATTTACATGAATCATTGACTTAATTGCCTTGTGTAAATGCTAGTATAGACCAACTTTATGATCCGCCCACTCTTACTGGGTTTGGTTTTTATGGTGAGGTGACCAAGATATTCCGGGCGGTCCACTTCTTCGGAAACGAAGCACTTGTAAAGTACACCATAAAGTGACAGAAGTAGACAATAGATTAGGAGTTGGAGATAGATTTCCAGATGGGAATTATAAAGCTTACACGGATCCTGATCTTTATGCTGCGGAAAAGGAGCGGTATCTTGGTTCACTTTGTGAAGGGCATGATTCCACTGAGCCATGGTATCATTGGATGATAATGCTCAAAAATGGAAATTTTGACAAGAACACGACTCTTTGTCCCGAAAATGGTCGGAAAGTTTCTAAGATAGTGACTGGTAGAAATTTTCCATGTTTTGGAGAGGGCTGCATGAATCAGCCACTTGTCTACCATAACTACTCAAGGATAGTCTACGGGAAGCATGCATCTTTGATTGGAGGTTTCTATGGAACATATGACCTTGACGCCAATTTAACTGCCGGTCTAGATGGAAAATCTTTTTTCTCTGTTTCATGGCAAAAGAATTTAAGCACAGGTAGTTGGATTGTCTCAAACAAATTGACGACATCATTCAAGTATCCATGGCTTATGTTGTATCTAAGAGCAGATGCAGCAGAAGGGTTTAATGGAGGATATCACTATAGTGGCCGTGGAATAATGAGAAAGGTTTGTGAGTACAGCTTTGTTCCCTATGGAAGTTCTTATTCTATAAATGTAGGATTTTAGTGATATGAAACTTGCGCACCAAGTGTATATAGTGAATTTGATCATCATCACGGGATGACTCTTAAAGACTGGGTATCAGTGTCGTGATGTGATTTTTTCTCACTTTCAGAAAGGATAAAGAGCTGTAAGTTCATATCTAAGCAAATTCTTTTTTTCTTTTTCCCTTGCAGCTTCCAGAGTCACCCAACTTCAAGGTAAAGTTGACACTTGAAGTTAGACAAGGAGGAGGCTCCAATAGCCAGTTTTATCTTCTCGACATTGGAAGCTGTTGGAAAAATAATGGAGATCCATGTGATGGAGATGTTTTAACAGATGTGACGAGATACAGTGAGATGATTATCAATCCAGCAACCTCGAGTTGGTGTCGTCCTGATAACCTTGTGTCCTGTCCACCCTACCACGTTAGCCCTAATGGGGAAATAATATACAGAAATGATACTTCTCGGTTCCCTTACTCTGCTTATCATCTCTATTGTGCTCCTGGAAATGCAAATTATTTAGAGAAACCATATGATATATGTGACCCGTACAGCAATCCACAAGCTCAAGAATTGGTGCAAATACTGCCACATCCTGAGTGGGCTGTGCACGGTTATCCTTCAAAAAAAGGAGAGGGCTGGATTGGGGATGCTAGGAGTTGGGAGCTTGATGTAGGAGCTTTATCTAATCGGTTATACTTTTACCAGGTAATCTTAATTCTTGCATAATCTGGTTTGTGGATTTTGCGGAAAGGGGTGTTCTTTTCCTTTTCTTTTCTTTGTGGTGTTGTTGCTGAGTCCAATGCTTTCACTTAGGTGCTCTGGAATCAATTGCTTGTGTTGCTCATTTTCCTATTATTTTGGGGCTCCAACAATTTCCTTCTTTGATTTTCTTTGTGGGAAACTAGGAATCTAAGATGCAAGCATAAAAGGTTTTCCATGATCAACACGGTTCTACTGTACCTTAATTTTTCAGAAACCTGTTAGCTTATTACTTCCTTTTTAGTATCTCAGTCTATGTAGTGTGAAAACTACAGGGGCGTGTGACAGATGTATTGCTTGATAACAAGAAAGTATGTTGATTCAGATTTAAAATTTATTTAAGATTTAGTATTTTTTTAATTTAGTACTTGTGAGCTAATTAGTCAACCCTGCCTCTAGTTTCGTGTTTGCTTACCTTTATGGGCAAGTCAGTTTTGCTTAAAATGGTCCGTGGAGTATATCTGTATACGTATAGATTAATGGCAGATATATCACTGGTGCAGTTTGTAGATAATCAATTTTAGATATACAGACAGGCGACTGATACCTTCTAATCTTACGTACACAGGATCCAGGAACCAAACCGGCAAAGCGTGTGTGGTCTTCACTTAATGTTGGTACAGAAATATATGTTAGCAGCCAAGGGGCTACTGCTGAATGGACTGTAAGTGATTTTGATGTATTGATTCCTGAGGGTGGTAAAGGCGGTGTTAGGGCAGTTCTGTAACTCCTGTTGTATGTTCCTTGTTCACTGAGATTAGTTTCACTTCTAACAATTCGTTTCTTTGCTTGTTTGTATATAGACACACATACATGTATTTCTTTTTTTGGCTTTCATTATGTCCTATTACAGTAGCAGAAGTGTTAGCACGAATAAGTATACCATTGTTGATTCCTTACAGCCTCTGGTGACTCATTAATTTACGTTAGAGATTTTTAATACTTGTCTCATATATGACATGCAGAACAACCAGTGCTTTAATATATGTCGCTTTCTTTTCTTGTTTATATACTTGCAAGTTGCAACCATGGACTTTGAGAAGCATCAGCACGACAGCACTGCCTTTCTGAAAGACTTAAAGAGGGGAAGATGCCGTGAATGTCATTATTCTCATACTCTGGTGTTGTTCTCATGTACTGAAGTAGTGAAGTTAGGTGCAACACAGCTGAGTTGCTTTGCCAATTTAGATGGTGCTTCAGTACATGCACCAAGGTGCTAATGCGTGTAGCTCATTATAAAACTGTTCTGACCAAAAAATAGTTAAAACTGGAAAAGGAATGACGCATGTTCTTTAGAATAGTGGCTACACTAGGAATATAGAAGGTTAACTTAAGAACACCAGTAACCAAACCTGAATCGGAAATTTAAATTGATTATTCAACTATTTATACAATATTTACTTCATATATTTCACTTAACTGTAGTTTTGTCAGTTCATTTTTCCATATAATTGTTTTTGTGTTTATAGTTATTTCTCCTTGCATTACATGTAGTTATATTAATTCTTTTTTCATTTGCACCTTTCTTCATTTAAGTCCACTTGCGAGCTTGTGCTTAAAAAAGTGCACTTGGTGTTTTCCTAACAGTGATTTTTTCAAGTTTCAAGTCTACATTTTGATGGTCTAACAGGCACTATGTATTTTTGTTTCCTTGTTACTGTTTTCGTCTTCAATTTTCTTTTATTTTGTCAGTCAAGTATGACTCCTCTATTGAGAATTGGGATACCCAGATTTCTATGTTGTGGAACCATAACACATACTGGAAGACCAAGTTAGATACTGCAAGAATTCTGAGGTAATTTATCTTGAGATAAAGAACAATCAATATGAAGAGAAATTATATTAAGTTAATTCACCTAGTCATATATTTACCTTATATATTTAATTAAACGTTTAAATGAAGAAAAAAATGTTATTTTGTAAAACAAATAAAAGGTAAACCTATATTTTTTCTAAATGGGGAGATAGTTCAGGAAACAGAAATTTTTGTGCTCACAAGCTATCATCACTTATCAGCCAGAATTACTCGAGTATTTTGCCTATAGCAAGTTAAAATTCGAATAGTATACACTTTGGTTAATGTATAAATGAATAATAAGTCATAAATTACTAAAATATTTCACATCACTTGACATTATAACGAGCATCAAGTTAATGTTAAACTCGGTCGGTGGTGCACTCATGGTATTAAAATCTTGGATCCGTCTCTGATTTCTCTGTAGTTTTCATTTATGGGATCATACTGGGTATGTTATTATTGTTGTTGTAACTCCGATCGTGACTCTGCTCCCGACTAAATGCAGCAACGATTCCCATGGGGATAAACCAAAAGGAGTCGAGTCAAAAAAAGACCAGTAGAAGTAGCAATAAATACAAAGCAAGCTGCGCTCTCTCAACTGTCCCAACAGTACCAACCACACCAGAAATAATCTTTCTGCATGCATGCATGCATATAGAGATAAAACAAACTGAAAATTAAACAAAAAGTCTGGCCATGCATTGCCTCCTTGGGAAATGTAATTTTTTCTGCCTAAAGACATCTTCATGCGCTTATTCAGCTGCCAATGGAGCTAATTAAATGAAAGGAAACAGCTGCTGCTGCCCAAAGGAACCAATGGTTTTGTTCTTTTTTGTGTGTGTGTGTAGAAACAGTGTAGTGACAGCTCTATAAGAATACATATATTACTATGTTCGCTATAGCCGTTACTGTACAGTAGTAGCTCATTTACTCACCTAACTCTGTCTCAGTTTTTGTGGCGCTGACTTTTTTCGTCTTTAATTGTATTCGAGTTTCTAGGTTTTGAAAATTTTCAAGAATATGTTCAGAATTGGTATAATGAGAAAGTCAAATCTGAGGTCAAATTAGGGCAAAACAATATCGATTGTGGAAGTGACTTAAGTTTTTTTTAAAAAGGCTGATCGGTCCACGAAACATCATGTGTTCACATAGGGTTTAGGGAAGGGTGCACCTAAGGCGGTGTTATGTAGGCACTCTCCGTACCTTAATGCAAGTATTAGTGGCTTCAGTATTATTTTGTACAATTTAATCTACAAATTATTCCTTCTAACAAAAGGTTTTTTCAAATTATTTCAAGTTGAAATACTCTTCAAATTGGTGAAACATTTCACCTTAGAAGACAGATAAAAAGGACACGGGAAAAATAATATTGCATAGCCGCTTTCAACATAATAACCCTATATATATATTTCTGTATGTTATATATAAAAAATATACAAATTTTATATACTTTTGAGGCTACCGAATGTAAAATAGTTTCAACCGAGAGGCTAAAAATGATTATCGTCCAAAAAGGATGGGAATGATCAGAAGAATAATATATTTATGGCAAAAACGCGGCCTATATGTCTTTGAATTTCAAAATTTCCAAAAAGAATTCCAGTATATTCACTTATTTAATTACTGCAAACAGCAGCTTACAGGTGAAAGCATTCACTCCTCTCCAACCACCGCTATCTTCCTTCTTTATATTAAACCCTCTCATAATTCCCTTCATTTCTCATCATAAACTTGTCAAGAAAAGGAAAAAAAACAAAAAGAATATAACACACCTACTAGTTTAGGAAAAATGGCTAATAATGAGCTTATAAGGATATTTTCTTGTACATTATTTGTGGTGTTTGTGTTGGTGAATAGTGCAATATGTCAAGAAGTGGATGATGCATTGGCACCAGAAGCTGGTGGTGGAAGAGGAAGGGCATTGGTTCCAGCCATGTTTATATTTGGAGATTCTTTAATAGACAATGGCAATAATAACAACTTGCCCTCTTTTGCAAAGGCCAACTATTTTCCTTATGGAATTGATTTTGATGGTGGCCCTACTGGTCGTTTCTCCAATGGTTACACTATGGTTGATGAAATTGGTAATTAAATTAAACTTGCATGCTTTTTTAACATTTAGGTTGTCTACATAACACTCTTTGGGGTGCGGCTCTTTCTTAGACTTTTCGTGAACGCATGATGCCTTGCACACCGGGCTGCCATTTTTTTAAAGCAGCAAATCATTTCTACTACGGCTGCCTTCTTTTTAGCAACAAATCATTATTTTCTACTCTTATTGCAGTGAATTTAATTTCATTTCTGCATACCTTCTTGATTCTTGTTTACGTATGTTAACTGTTAAGTATCCTACTCTTAATTACTGCAGGGAATTTTTACTGTTTATATATAGAGATGTTATTTTGCATGAGATGAGAATTATGCAGTGTGTTTTGGCTTGATTTCTAGTTATTCATTAAGGTAGTAAGTTTAGATCCACATGTGTGTTAAGCTAAAGATTAGAAGGGTTTATATTCAGCCAATTCAAATGATGATTTTATCGTGACAACAGGTTATATATTACTTAACTTGTTATTAATTTTCATTGTATTTTGTAATTAGAGGTGGACATAGAATTTTAATACGACATGGGCATCACTATTCTTTATAGCAGTGCCCGCCTAAAGGTTTTTAGTGTTCGGAGTGCCAAGTTATTTATCATAGTTATAATTTTTAAGGTATAGATACTAAGATACATACATATATATGATTTTTACGGAAGCTTAACGGGTCCGGTGACCCCTCATATATTGTTACGAGTAGGTCGGCCTCTGACTGTAATTGAAAGAATCTTTCCATATAATACCCTTTTAACCTATATGTAACTTCATCAATATAGCCAAACAGAAGTTATAAGAATGGCTTGATAGATATACTGTACTCATTACTTCCTAGAGGGAATATAACTAAGTAATATAATAATAATAATAATAATAATAATAATAATAATAATAATAATAATAATAATAATAATAATAATAATAATAATAACTGAGCAAGAAAAAAAACTCAGAAAATTTATAGTAATCCTTTGAATGTACATGCACAGCTGAACTGCTAGGACTACCACTCATTCCAGCATACACAGAAGCTTCAGCAGATACTTCAGGAGATAAAATGCGCTACGGAGTGAACTATGCTTCTGCTGCTGCTGGGATTCTTGATATTACTGGCAGAAACTTTGTAAGTTCTTAATTATTGCATTTCCTAATTAATATACTCATATTTATTTCGATACGATGACAATGCTGCAGTTGTTATTGATCAAGAAGGAAATCCGACAAGGAACTTAAATTAATAATTATTTGAGTTTTGTTAATTTTGGATATTATATTCCAGGTTGGGAGAATTCCATTCAATCAGCAAATCAAGAACTTTGAGAACACACTTGATCAAATCACAGATAATCTTGGTGCACCAGATGTAGCACAAGCATTAGCCATATGCATGTTCTTTGTTGGAATGGGAAGCAATGACTACCTCAACAATTACCTAATGCCTAATTATGACACTAAGAATCGATATAATCCTCAGCAATATGCCAGTCTCTTGGTTCAACAATATAGCCAACAGCTTACTGTAAGATATATATTTCTTCCTCTCTTTATTTTTTATCCTTTAAGGGGAGCTTTGGAGACAACAATAAAGTTGTCTTCATGTGACCTATATAGGTTATGGGTACGAGCCATAAAAGCAGCTATTAGTACTTGTATTAGGGTAAGTTGTCTACATCACACCCCTCGAATAATTGGTCAGTATGCGTGAATGCAGGGTGCTTCGTGTACCGGACTGGCCTGTCCTTTTTTAAAAATTCTTTTTGTCTTCATGAATACATCGGTGCAATGATAAAATTGTCTTCATGTGACCAATAGGTCATGATTTCGAGCAACGAAAGCAGCCACTTATGTTTGCATTAGGGTAGACAGTCTAAATCATACACCTTGGGGTAATGACTCTTCCCGAACTTTATGTGAATATGGGATGCTTTGTGCACCCGGCTGCCCTGCCTTTTTTTAATGCTTTTTTTTCTTCATGAATACCTTCTTTTACTATCTAATTAATGTTATTATATTAAAAAAAATTGAAATTGCAGAGATTGTATAATTTGGGAGCAAGAAAATTTGTGATTGGTGGAGTAGGACTAATGGGTTGTATTCCAAGTATTCTTGCACAGGGTAATGGTAATGTGTGCTCAGAGGAAGTGAATCAGCTTGTTTTGCCATTCAGTAACAATGTTAAGTCAATGCTTAGCAACTTAAATGCCAATCTTCCTGGTTCAAAATTCATCTACGTTGACATTAAGAATATGTTCCAAGATCTACTTGCCAATTACAGACGATATGGTAAGAAAATATTTTACAACTTTCTTATCTAATTATTTCTTCTTATGATATTTAACTCATGAGAAGCCCTTTGGAGTAACATGAATATTTTAAAAAATAAATAGAAAAATGACACTATATAACCTCTTTCAAAATAATAGTAAAAAAATATACTCTATATTTTTATTATATATATACATTCTGTATTTTATATACAAAAATTATACACTTTTTTCGGCTTTTTGGCGTGGAGTAGAAGTGATAATACCCCATTAAAATTTATATAACTTGCTTGTAATTGGACCGGAACGGTTTTTCTATTCGTTTGTTCTCAATGATCATCCATGCAAATGAAAATCTTAGCATATTCTTTTTTCAATTTTAGACAAGCTAATTTTTTATATATCATGTGGACGCATATTCTCTAATAAAATTTATTCTTATCAATTAATGAAGTTAAAAAATTTATACACGTGATGTATTGTCACGAAAGGGATAGAACAGACAAATAAGACATGCTCCCTTTATTTCAATTTGTTTGAATTTTTTTGTTAGTATGAGGGTCAAATTGACTATTTTTTAGTGTGAATTAAGACATAAATTTTAAGTTTTTTGAAATAAATTTTATATATATAGAAACTATATAATAAGTATAATAAGTCATAAAAGAGGTGAAAAGTAAATATATTTCTAAATTAAAAATGGACAAGGAAAGACACCTTCCCCTTTCCTTTTTTTCTTTCGTCTATTATTGCAACAGTTAATCATTTATTCTTTAATTTCATTTTTTGTGTTTTCTCTCATTTCTTTCCATGAACATAAAGATTTTTCAAAATATTAACAAAAATCTTCTCTTTTTTTTTCTAATGATGTTGCAGGATTTAGCGTGATTGACAGAGGGTGTTGTGGAATAGGAAGAAACAGAGGGCAAATAACATGTTTACCATTGCAAACACCATGTCCAAACAGAGATCAATACATATTTTGGGATGCATTTCACCCAACTGAAGCAGTGAATATTTTATTTGGAAGGAGAGCTTTTAGTGGTGGTCCTGATGTTGTTTATCCTATCAACATTCAGCAGCTTGCTGCTCTTTAATTTAAGCTTAATTTCCATATATTTTGTCTCTGTGTGTGTGTGTGTATTTTGCTATATTTAGTTGAGAAAATATTCTGACTGTGAAGAACTGGAAATTGCAGCAAAACCTGAGGCAGTTTCTCTTGTACTAAACTACTAATGGGATGTGTTAGGATTGGAAAATATCTTTTTTTGTCTCTGCACATTTAAATGCTCAGTCTTTGTTGCCTATTACCAACAAGCCCCCCCCCCCCAAACACACAGGGCGGAGCCAGCATGTTATCTACGGGTTCGGCGGAATCCTTTGGTTCACACCTTGTATTTGGCTTACAAAGATTCATTGCATGTACAAATTATTAATTTAGAACTCAATAACTTAAAAAGATTAGAATCTCAAACCCATAAACTTCAAATCCTCACTTCGCCTCTAAACACACACAACCACCCGTGGCAGACCCAGAATTTTATACAAGCGGGTTCAATGTGAGATCGCGATGGTCAATTGTATAAGTGCACCAATAAACACCATTTGCGCAATGCTCTTTTTTTTTTTCCATCACATGACTTCAAAATGAAGTCAAATATATTTTTTTTTAAAGTTCGAGAATTTTTTTTTTAACAGTCTATTTACTTTAAATGTTTGAAATTTATCTATATAAATTACCAAATTTATCTTAGAAAATTTAGCAATTTTAACCAAAAAGTGTTTAACCAACGTAAAAATCGTATTATAATTCTAAGAAATATAACTACAAAGTTACAAACAAAACACGGCAAACAAGCTTTTTAAACTAAACTAATTAATCCAAAATGATTAAAGAAAAAAGATATTGTACGCCAAAATAAAATTTTGAGTATAACACAAATTAGCAATTTTAATATAATCTAAACTAAATTAAATTAAAAGATTACAAGTAATTTCAATAAAGCACTCTCATTCTTGTAGCAATACTTATGAAAAAGAGAACCCAAATTCACTTTGTGAAAAGCTTTAAATTTTTTTGAACTAAAATGAAGTTTAATAAGAATAGCAAGGAATCATAAGAAGAAGTAGAAAAACAAGGACAAGAAAAAGAACAACAAAGCAACAATAAGCAAAATAATATACTCCTACGATTATAATAGAAGCGATGAATTGGACAATGAATTCAAATGTGTGTTCAACATATATGTTTAGGAGCAAAGCTAAAAAGAAATGATGCTTCAATCCAGCATTTTAGTGGGGGTTCGAAGTGGCAACCTAGACTTACTTAGAACCCGCTTGACCGTTGCTTTGCAACTTATGTTTGTGTCAAATGGGTTCAAGTCTTAGTATTTTGCCTTTTATGTGTTGTTTTGCTGAAATTCATAAGTAAAAATAATGAATTTTTTCGATTGAACCCCTTTCGTACAAGGTGGGTTCGCCTCTGACAATTACACTCCACCAGTTCCCACTGCTCACCTGAAGAAAATTAAAAATAACTCTACTAAGTATCTTAGAATATTCCAAAAAGAAAAAGTAAAAAAAAACTTCATTATGCAGTTCAGGACACGATTAATTAAGATGATGATAAGTGACAACACCACAAATATTTACCCCATTCGTCACTAGGACAACTTTCTCTGATTAATTGAGGATGTTCGAGAACGTAGCACACGTTTGTACATCCTTTATTACTAGTCTGCTAGTGAGAAGCATAGAGAAAATGAAGTTGATCATGTCAATCAGTATTTTGGTGTACCTTAAACTTAGTTACCCGAGCTAGGCGGGCAAAGTAACCCGATACATATTAACCGAGGAGTGCACAAACTGATTCAGACATCACCGTTATAACCGAGTATTCGAAACAATAACAAAGATTGCAAGCAAAACAATGTACAAAGTTTATTGTTAGCAACACTTGCATTCTATTTAGCAGCAGAGAGCTCTAACAACAATAGAAAACTCCAATAACTTCCGTCTATCAAAGATCACTGAACAACATCCCTTCGGAGGTTTCATATGGTAATATCTATTTGACTCGACCTCTTTTGCTTCACGAAAAGGACAAGAGGAATAAAACAAAATGGACTCACCATCAGGGGCGGAGCTAGAGTGTCGGGAACGGGTTCGGTCGAACCCAGTAGCTTTAGTTCGAATCTTGTATATGTCTGTTACACGATTGCAAGAGCTTAGCTAACTCGTGGATCGTAGAGTTGATTCAGGAGTGATTCGAAAAACCAACTGTAAGACGAGTGCAGAGAAGAGAGGAAGAAGAAGAAGTGAGTGTTGAAGTTTGGCAAAATGCCAAAGTCCCACATTGGTTGGGAGTTAAGTTTGGAGGGATTTTTCCCCTATAAAAGAAGGCCTAATGTTTAGGATTGAAACACACCTCTCATTTGCCTTCTCATCTGTTTAAGGCATTTGTATCTTCTCTCTTTAGTATTATTTCACTTGTATTTTTGGAGTGGAATAAAATATTTGGTTGTGTCCGAGGAGTAGGCAAAATTAGCCGAACCTCGTAAATTCTGGTGTTCCCTTTATTGTTGTTTTATTGTCTTATTTATTATTTGGTGGCTGTCATAATTTTTGGTATAGTAGTTGTGACTTATTCACACTATATACATTTGGCTTCCGCAACAATTGGTATCAGAGCCAAGGTACTGTCTAAGTATGCTCTGTGGTTGCAGCATAGTCTGATCTTCCACATCAGAAAAGATTTATCTTGGTAACTGAGTCAAGGTTCTGTCTGAGTATGCTCTGTGGTTGCAGCTTAGTCTGATCTTCCACACCAGAAAGGAAATAATCTTGATTTGTGTCGTCAGCTATTAAATAATATTTGTGTCAAAGATGGGAGACAATAAACAAGAAGAATCTACATCAAGTGTCAACAATACGTCATCATTGGCATCTTCGCTTATGACAAGAATTGTGTCAAATGCGAAATTTGCGGTCGAAATATTTGACGGGTCCGGACATTTTGGGATGTGGCAAGGCGAGGTTCTAGATGTCCTTTTTCAACAAGGGCTAGATCTGGCCATTGAAGAAAAGAAACCAGATGTTATTGGAGAAGAAGATTGGAGAATTATCAACCGTGTTGCTTGCGGTACCATTCGATCCTACCTTGCTAGAGAGCAGAAATATCCATACACAAAGGAAACTTCTGCAAGTAAATTATGGAAAGCACTGGAGGATAAATTTTTGAAGAAAAACAGTCAAAATAAATTGTACATGAAGAAGAGACTGTTTCACTTCACCTATGTTCCTGGTACCACGATGAATGAACATATCACCAGTTTCAATAAGTTGGTTACAGATTTGCAAAATATGGATACAACTTATGATGATGGTGACTTGGCCTTGATGTTGTTGGCGTCACTTCCTGATGAGTACGAGCACCTTGAAACTACTCTACTCCATGGAAATGACGAAGTTTCTCTCAGAGAAGTTTGTTCGGCTTTGTACAGCTATGAACAAAGAAAGCGAGAAAAACAGAAGGGCGGAGAAGGAGAAGCACTATTTGTGAGGGGTCGTCCTCAAAATCAAACGAGGACAAAGAAGGGAAGATCCAAGTCAAGATCCAGACCCAGCAAAGATGAATGTGCCTTTTGTCGAGAAAAAGGGCACTGGAAGAAAGACTGTCCGAAGTTGAAGAATAAGGCCAAACATAACAATGGAAAGGCCATTATGGATTCAAATGTAGCTGATTGTGATGATTCAGACTTCTCATTAGTTACAACAGAGTCATCAACATCATCAGACATATGGTTGATGGACTCGGCTTGTAGCTATCATATGTGTCCCAACAGGGACTGGTTCATGGAATTTCAAGAAGGAGAATATGGAGTCATCCACACAGCGGATAACAGCCCTCTTACCTCATATGGCATTGGTTCAATACGATTAAGGAACCATGATGGAATGATCAGAACATTGATAGATGTTCGATATGTACCGGATTTGAAGAAGAATCTCATCTCTGTGGGAGCCCTAGAATCAAAAGGGTTCAAAATCATTGCAGAAAATGGAGTGATGAGAGTATGCTCCGGTGCACTAGTGGTAATGAAGGCTAATCGGAAGAATAATAATATGTACCGCTATCGTGGCAGTACAGTTATTGGGACAGCGACAGTAACATCCAGTGACGACAAAGAGGCAGAAGCAACCAAGCTATGGCACATGCGCTTGGGACATGCTGGAGGAAAATCCTTGAAAACTCTATCAGATCAAGGATTGTTAAAAGGAGTAAAGGCTTGCAACTTGGAGTTTTGTGAGCATTGTGTTAAAGGGAAACAGACAAGGGTTAAATTTGGTACAGCGATCCATAATACTAAAGGCATTTTGGATTATGTACACTCTGATGTTTGGGGTCCTTCCAAAACACCTTCATTGGGTGGGAAGCACTATTTTGTAACCTTTGTTGATGATTTTTCCCGAAGAGTATGGGTGTATACAATGAAGAGCAAAGATGAAGTGTTGGGAATTTTTCTCAAATGGAAGACGATGGTGGAAAATCAGACAGGCAGGAGAATCAAGTGTATTCGCACAGACAATGGAGGTGAATACAAAAATGATCATTTCAATAAGGTCTGTGAAAATGATGGCATCATCCGACACTTCACTGTTAGACATACACCACAACAGAATGGAGTGGCAGAACGTATGAACCGGACCTTGCTGGAGAAGGTACGGTGTATGTTGTCCAATGCTGGCTTGGGCAAAGAATTTTGGGCTGAGGCAATTACATATGCATGCCACCTCATTAATCGTCTACCATCTGCTGCTATTGATGGCAAAACACCATTTGAAAAATGGTACGGAAAACCTGCTGTAGATTATAACTCTTTGCACGTGTTTGGCTCAACTGCATATTATCATGTGACGGAGTCAAAATTGGATCCAAGGGCAAAGAAGGCTATTTTTATGGGAATTACTTCTGGAGTCAAAGGATATCGCTTATGGTGTCCTATGACAAAGAAAGTAATATTCAGCAGAGATGTTACCTTTGATGAATTTGCTATGGTAAATAAGGTAACAGAAGATACCAAACAAAATGAAGGTGCTTCTAAGCAGGTGGAGTTTGAGGGAAAATTTATTTTTCCTACACAAGAAGCAGAGGAGGAAACAAATGAAGATTACCCTCTGGAAGGAGAGCCAGTAGAGGAGATTCCAACTCAGGAATCTCAACAACAACTTGAATCAATAGCAACCAGCAGGCCAAAAAGAACAATAACGAAACCTGTTCGTCTCATAGAGACGGTTGCTTGTGCAACCTCAATTGTAGCTGATGATGTTCCTACTACTTATAAAGACGCTGTCCAAAGTTCAGAAGAAGATAAGTGGAGGATTTCCATGAATGATGAAATACAGTCCCTTCATCAGAATCATACATGGAGATTGGCCAATCTCCCGAAGGGAAAGAAAGCAATTGGGTGCAAATGGGTATTTGCAAAGAAAGAAGGATTTCCTAACCAATTAGATGTTCGCTACAAAGCAAGATTGGTGGCCAAAGGATATGCTCAAAAGGAGGGAATTGATTACAATGAAGTGTTTTCTCCAGTTGTAAAACATTCCTCCATTAGAATTATGTTGGCTTTGGTAGCACAATTGGATTTGGAACTAGTTCAGATGGATGTAAAAACTGCGTTTTTACATGGAAACTTGGAGGAGGAAATCTACATGACTCAGCCAGAAGGATTCAAAGTTGCTGGAAAAGAAAATATGGTGTGCAAACTTGAAAAATCGTTGTACGGATTGAAACAATCTTCTAGACAATGGTACAAGCGATTTGACGAGTTTATGTTGCGGCAAGGGTACAAGAGAAGCAAATACGATCATTGTGTGTATTTGCACAAGCTTAAAGATGGTTCCTTTGTATATCTTCTCCTATATGTTGATGATATGTTGATAGCTTCCAAGAATTTGGAAGAAATTGATAAGTTGAAGATTCAACTGAAGAAGGAGTTCGAGATGAAGGATTTGGGTGAGGCAAAGAAAATTCTTGGCATGGAGATAATTAGAGATAGACGTTCAAAGAAACTCTGTTTATCTCAAAAGGAATATTTGAAGAGAGTACTTCAACGTTTTGGCATAGATGACAAGACTAAGCCAGTTAGTACTCCACTTGCTTCCCATTTTAAGCTAAGTACTACTATGTCGCCAATGGATGAAGCTGAACGAGAGTATATGTCAAAGGTACCATACGCAAATGTTGTTGGTAGCTTGATGTATGCAATGGTTTGCACAAGGCCTGACATTTCACAAGCTGTTGGAGTTATTAGCAGATATATGCACAATCCAGGGAAGGAGCATTGGCAAGCTGTGAAGTGGATTCTACGGTATATTCATAATACTGTAGATGTCGGGTTAGTTTTTGAGCAGGAAGACAATCAGTCTGTAGTTGGATATTGTGACTCAGATTTTGCGGGTGATATGGACAAACGAAGATCAACTACTGGTTATGTGTTTACTTTTGCAAAGGCACCAGTTAGTTGGAAGTCTACTTTGCAGTCAACAGTTGCTTTGTCTACAACAGAGGCAGAGTACATGGCTATTACAGATGCTGTGAAAGAGGCAATTTGGCTTCAAGGATTGCTAAAGGAGCTTGGTGTTGAACAAAAAGGTATCACAATTTTTTGTGATAGTCAAAGTGCTATTCAATTAGCGAAGAACCAAGTTTATCATGCAAGGACGAAGCACATTGATGTTCGGTATCATTTCGTACGAGAAATCATAGAAGAAGGTGGAGTCACGGTGAAGAAAATTCATACTACAGAGAATCCTGCTGATATGCTGACAAAGGTGGTGACTGCGGTCAAGTTTCAACATTGTTTGGATTTGATCAACATTGTTGAACACTGAAGATTGAAGATGAAGACACAACCAAAATTTGTTATTGAGAGAGAATTGAAAATGTGGAATTTTGCCAAGGTGGAGATTTGTTGAAGTTTGGCAAAATGCCAAAGTCCCACATTGGTTGGGAGTTAAGTTTGGAGGGGATTTTTCCCCTATAAAAGAAGGCCTAATGTTTAGGATTGAAACACACCTCTCATTTGCCTTCTCATCTGTTTAAGGCATTTGTATCTTCTCTCTTTAGTATTATTTCACTTGTATTTTTGGAGTGGAATAAAATATTTGGTTGTGTCCGAGGAGTAGGCAAAATTAGCCGAACCTCGTAAATTCTGGTGTTCCCTTTATTGTTGTTTTATTGTCTTATTTATTATTTGGTGGCTGTCATAATTTTTGGTATAGTAGTTGTGACTTATTCACACTATATACATTTGGCTTCCGCAACAGTGAGGATAAGTAGAATCGGAATTGTATTATTATTCATATCTGTAATTTGTGTAATACACTATATTTATATCTATTACATTGAATGAAAAACCAAGAGCTTCCCTAATAGATTCCTTCAGCTAACAAATTCCTCCAACTAACGGAAGTTAGTTATTATAACAAACTCCAACTAACTCTAACTATTTTTTGAATTCCTAACTAATTTCCCTTTCTAATAATATTATATCAGTACTTCCCTCCAATAGAAGATCCTTGTCCACAAGGATCGAATGAGGGAAACCTTGTCTGCAATACAGTAACCAACTCCCATGTAGCTGCATCAGCAGGCAGTCCCTGCCTTTTAATCAAAACCCGTGCCACAGCTTTGTTGCCGCCTTTGATCATTCTTCTTTGAAAAACAAACTCAGGGTCAGGGCAATAATGACTTGCTAGGTCAATGACAGGAGGATAAGAAATTTGGGAGGGAACTTGATAATATTTTTTTAACATGGAAACATGAATTGTGGGGTGGATCCTTACACCAGTAGGTAAAAAAAGAGTATAGGCAACTGGACCAATTCTTTTGATAATCTGAAAGGGCACATAATACTTGGCTAGCTTGTGAGATGAATGATGTGAAATTGTTACTTACTTATAGGGTTGAACCTTTAAATAAACCCAGTCTCCTACTGCAAATTGTCTGTCACTTCTATGAGAGTCTGCCTGTTGCTTCATTCTGAGTTGTGCCCTTCTCAAATGATGCTTGAACAGCTAGATTTTCAGTTCCCTATTTATTAGTGTGTTGTCTACTTTAGCAGAAGCTGATTTCCCTGGAAGATAGGCCAAATGTAATGGTGGGGGTCTACCATACAAAGCCTTATAGGGAGTAGTTTGTATAGCTGAGTGGAAGGAAGTATTGTACCAGTATTCAGCCATAGGCAAGCATGAATACCAATTAGTAATCCTTATTGTAGTAGCACCATAAATATGTCTCAAAGCTCCTGTTCAACAGCTCAGTTTGGCCATCAGACTGAGAATGATATGCTGAAGAAGTGTGCAATTGTACCCCTTGTAGGTGAAGAGTTCTTGCTAGAAAGAACTCAAGAAAACAACATCTCTGTCACTAGTGATGGCATCAGGCATCCCATGTAGTTTTACCGCTGTATCTAAGAAAATTTGGCAACAAATTAGGCAGTGCAGGGATGCTTTAATGGGATAAAATGGCCATACTTGCTCAACCTGTCAACTACCACCAAAATTACTTCACATCCGTTTGAATTATGTAATCCATCAATAAAGTCAATGCTAATATGTGACCATACCACATCTGTAATAGGCAATGGATGTAACAGACCTGGGTATGCAACTAGATTTGATTTATTCCGTTGGCAAATGTCACACTTCTAGAAAAACTCCTTCACCTCTTTCCTCATATTCTTCCAATTGAACAATGCCACCAACCTTTTCAATGTAGCTTCTACTCCTGAATGACCTCCTTGAGGACCAGCATGCCATGTTGTTATGATTGCTTTCCTTAGTTCTGGTACATTTCCAACCACCAGTTTCCCTTTCCTTCTTAGCTGACCATATATCCAGAGAATTGCTTATGCTTGGTGGGATTAACATGAAGCTGCTCGATCAACTGTTGAAGCTCTTGGTCTGAGTTCCAGTTATCACTAATAGCTTGAAGTAGATCATTATTGTGAGGTGACAATGTGAGTGCTAATAATTCTGCTCCATTTACTCGTGAAAGGGCATCAACCACTTTGTTTTCAACTCTTTTTTTGTACTCTATAGTGTAATCTAAAGGCATCAACTTAGTTAACCACAACAGCTGAGAATTGGTGTGAAGTTACTGCTCTATAAGAAACTTTAGAGCCTTTCGATCAGTTTTTATCACAAACCTTTGTCTCAACAATTAGTGCGACCATTTAGAGATAGCATGCACAATAGCCAGTAATTCTCTATCATAAATAGATAATGCAACATGTCTAGTTGATAGAGCCTTATTGATAAAGGCTATAGGATACCCTTCTTGCATAAGCATTGATCCTTTCCATAGCCACTTACATCAGTCTCAACAGTGAATGTTTTGGTAGCATAAGGTAAAGCCATAACAAGTGCATTAGTTAGAGCTTTCTTCAGTTCTGCAAAGGCTACATCAGTTGCAGGTGACCGCTTGAAGTTATTCTTCTTAGTGAGTTCAGTTAAAGGCTTACAAATGACCCCAAAGCCTTTAATAAATCTCCTGTAGTAGCCTTCCAAACCTAGAAATCCTCTTAACTGTTTGAGTGTTGTTTGGGTAGGCCAGTTCTGCACAAATTCTATCTTATGAGGGTCAGTAGATACACCTTCTGCTGTAATGAAGTGTTCTAGGTATTCAATCTTATGGACTCCAAAGAAACTATTGCTCTTTTTGGCTAAGAGCTGGCATTTGTTCATCTCCACAAATATAGCTCTTAAGTGCACCAGATGATCATCCATGTTGCTGTTGTAGATAAGTA